>NW_008685123.1:47424-63674 GCF_000695815.1 Acanthisitta chloris | reverse complement strand
TGAACCCGAGTCCCCTCTCCAGTAGAGTTCACTGCATACAAATCACTGGTGTATAAAATTATGATTGTGTGATCCCAGATTTTTCTTCCTTCAAGATAAATAAAGATAGTCCACCTGAAGGACTGAAGTCCAAAGATGAGAGCTCAGAGGACAGAAAATTCCTCATATCCCAGGCTGCAGGACAGACACAATCTCCTCCTGTAGATACTCCCTCTGTTGATCAGAAACTCAGCAATGGCATCCCCATCATGAAAAAATCTCCAGTTACTCAGGAAGTCAGTCCAATTGAAAATGAGGATTTCTGTGCTGTGTGTCTCAATGGAGGAGAACTGTTGTGCTGTGATCGCTGCCCCAAGGTCTTCCATCTCTCCTGCCACGTTCCAGCCCTGCTCAGCTTTCCAGTGTGAGTATGTATTTCACTAATGTGCTGCTCCTGCTCACTGCTTTGGGGCCAAATACATCCTCAGGGATGCATGTTTTAGCTGAATCTCTCACTTGCTTGTTTTGATAACTTTCTTGCAAAGGGAAGGATTGTCCTATACGCTAGGAGCTAGGTGAATTATGAACAAAAACAGTTTCCAGCCACATGTTGCAGTCTTGAGCTTTAGAAGTTTTCATATGACTCACTGGAGAAAAACAAAATCCCAACTCTCATGTAACATCTGGGGTCTACTAGACAACAGCTCTTCTTAGGATTATCAGATCCTTTGTGGAAATGTTTAGGACATTGGTTTCCCTAAGATATTCCCTAGCAACTTGTCACAGCTGAATTGTATGCAACAAGTCAGAAATAGATACATATCCTCATGCCAAACTTTAAAAGTGAGGCTGAATAATGTGTATTATTGGTGGTGTACAATTCTGAATTCTGTGCTAAGTCATTACTAAGTGGGATTTAAGGATGCTTCATTTGTGCCTAACCCAAATAACTGTCTCAGCTGAGAAAAATACATTGTAAGATTTTAGTTTGGAGATTTCTGGTTGGTTCTGTGTAAAAAAAAAAAGAATTTTCAACTCTTGGCTTTTCAGTCTTGAACTTCTAGTTTCAAAGCAATGTGAAAACCAAGCTTTCCTGTTAAAATAAACTTCCTAGGCAAAGTTAAACTCTAGTGAAGTAAATTAGTGCCATTAGCAAAAGTTCTAGATTTGTAATTCTTTAATATATCTTAATCTATAGTTATTCAGACCCTGATGTTGCAGAGGTTGTTTCACTGCCTTCATGAAAGTCTTCAAGAGTCTTCTGAAAATTAATCTACTGGGAAGGACACACATGCCCTTGCAGAATTATGTCTATTTGGTTTGGGAATCTGTGTAATATTAATGTACTGATAATGTTGATTTTAAAATATTAATACATGATAAATATATACATATCAATATGGTAAATATATAAATTGATAAGAAATGCATCCATTATCAAGTGGATCTGGGTTTGTCTTATGACCCAACTGTTGCTTGTTTTTCCTTAATATTTTTTTAAAAGCCGCATTTGAATCATTGCAGCTGCATATGCTACTGGTACATGATTTCAGACATAAGTTTGCCTTTTTCTTTTCCTTTGTGACAGAAAAAGTGCAATGAATAGAATCTGAAATTATTACACTTCTTGTTGGATTCAAATCTCTTGAAGAACATCTAGTACAATGGGCTTCAGATTACCTGCTGTCATAATATTAGTTAAGGATGAGACTTTTCAGTACAGGAATTGAAGATTTGTTCTTTGACAAGGTTCTGAACAAAATTCCACATAAGTGTTTTGTTTCCTTGTTTTGCAGGGGAGAATGGGTGTGCACACTTTGTCGTAATCCAGTGAAGCCAGAGGTAGAATATGACTGTGAAAACACACGCTACAGCCACAACTATAGTGCACAATATGGCCTTGACAACTATGACCAGAAGGTGGGAACAACTGTGTATTTTACTATTTAGAAAAGGCTGTGTAATCTCAGCATGAAGCTTTGCCTCTTCATTGGAAAGATGACAGTTTTGGCATGGTTGCTACTCAGATGTTACAGACAGTAGTAAATAGAACAAAAGCATTATTACTGTTCTATCATTCTCTTCTTTCTAGACATTGCTGTTCAATTTTAAAATGAATGTCATGTTACAGAAAGATGAAACAGGCAGATCACAAATTCCTTTCCCCTTTGAACAAGGAAGTCACACTCAGCAGCAGAGCAAGCTTTCTGACACTGAATCTTTTTTCTTTAAAACTTGGCACCTTCTCAGACATCTACTTGGGCCAGTGCAATATTTTTGTGATGTAGACACTTTTTGACTTTCAACTGGATTGAAATAATCATACAGTCTTCTTATGTACCATTAGTTCCCTTGAAGATGACATTTAGGCTAAACACTCAGCCTAGATAATAGTTTATCACTTTACACACCCATTACCAGTTTCTTCTACCAACTCTTCCATGAAAAAAAGTGCCTTTTCTGAAAGTCCACTTGGTACTTGGAAGGTACAAATTCCGAATACATGTCCTGTGTATATTGGTGACAGCTGGACAGGGAGGGTAAGTCCACACAGCTAGGTACAGATGCTGAGCTGGCCCTGCACAAACACAGCTGACAATAAGGCATTGATCTAATCTGGGCACCATTCATAAAGACAACAGCAATGGTTCTCTGAGCACTGGGGCCCCTTGGCAAGGCCTATGAGCACAGTCACAGCACTGCTCAATTCATCAATGCTGTTTCCAGACCTGAGATACTCTGTCCATACAGAGCTGGACATAAGTTTTTTACACGATGTGATCCCTGTTTCTTCTGGATTTGGTATGACTGAACAGAAATAGTTGGGATCTGGGTCTTTAATAGTGAAGTCCTACTTAGAAAATTGAGTTGATTAAAAATTCCATTGTTTGTGAGCAAATATGTCTTATAATGTTTTTGTAGTGCAATTTTTTTGCACTGGTGAAAACGCCAAAGACTAGTACAAATATTTTGCAAGTTAACAATAATTAAATGGAAGAGTTTTCGTACAGTACTACCAACTACATAACTTACATCCATTTGTATGAATGGATATGAACAATGTGAAACATTCCCCACTTTACAGTTTCCACACTGTTGCTGCTGGTCCTCCGGGTTAAGAGTGAAGCATGCCATTTCACATCAGAAATGCACAGTCTACATGTGAATTCTCTTGTTGTTAGTATGATTGATTAACTAAAGGCAAGAACAAAACTCACTTGTTTTGAATTAAAATGTATTTCAAATCTGGCTTCTACAGAAGTGTGAAAAGCTGGTGCTTTCCCTGTTCTGCAGTAGCATGAGCCTCCCATTCCATGAACCTGTCAGTCCCCTGGTAAGTACTGCTGGATTCAAATCTCAACTCTCTTGAAGAACATCTAGTACAATGGGCTTCAGATTGGCTGCTATTGTAATACTAGTTAAGGATGAGACTTTGGTCAGATGGAACCCAAAAAATTCTCTGGCACACCTCATGAGTTTCTCCTTTGTCTTCTTAAAAGATATTAATGAGTTTTTTTCTGAACAGTATTGCTTCCTAGGGAAGGGTGAGTGTTTCCCTTTTGCAAGTGTATTGAAGGTGTCAGTTTGGAGGCAGGTAAATGCTGGCCAAAGTTCAGACCAGGTTTGGGTGCCTATATAAGATGCTGGTAGAATACTAAAGGTATATGAGGGATTCCAGTGATTAAAATGACTGACTTGCCACATACATGGAAAATGTTGCACTGTTGTAAGAGAGGTCTGCTTTAGGAATAACCCTGGACTCCCTCTTTCCTGGTGCTGTGCACAAAGAGAGTAATGTGACCCTGTGTAGGGGAAGAGGTAGAGACTACTGTTTCATCCATACACATTTGCAATAATATCTGGCTTTTTAAAGGAAGCTGGAGAGTCACACTATTGTAACAATAAAACACAATGTGAAGCAAGTTGGAGGAGGGTAAAATAAAGGTTCTATGTGAGGGAATAGTCCAAATAACTATATGAAAACAATTTCACCTAATGATCCTTGCAATGACCCAAAAAGCAGATTTAGACCCAGAAAGATTTAAGGAATGGGATATCCTGGTAGCTGATGCCTATTGGAAAAGACTTTTGTTGAGCTTTTCAAAGAGTGCATAGTAGCATGTTTTAAGTCACTCTTGGCAGACTACTTCCCACACTATCAGCTGCCAGTATCTCAGCACATTCTTTTTATAATTGCTTGGAGGAAATATTAGCTAATTGTCGATGTTACATCTATTTTTGATTGTGGTTAAACAGCGACATTTATATCTGGGAATAAATTTTACGAAGTGCAAATAGCAGAGTAGTCACTGATGTGTGCTATTTTCAGGATCAGTCTTGCAAACAAATATGTTTGCAATCAAACAAAAAAACACTCAGGAAGATTATGTGCAAGTGTAGGCACTAAAAGACTAGAGCTCTCTTCCCTGATGCAAGAATTCCTCTGCAGTGACTTCTGTCCAAACTTGGATAGAAGTCACTGGAGAGGAAATGTTTCAATTAAAAATGTTGCATACCTGCATTTTATTCTCATCGTAGGCTCGTCATTATTATCAGATCATCAAAAGGCCAATGGATTTGTCAACCATACGAAACAAACTGCAAAAAAAGGACAAGTCCCACTATTCTGCACCTGAGGAACTTGTGACTGACGTGCGTCTCATGTTTTGGAACTGTGCAAAGTTCAATTATGTAGGTTTCAAATATGCATGGGTGGGGGGGACACTGGTTTAGCTATTGGTTTCATGGAAATCAGATATAGGATTGGGATAAGCTGAAGTATTAACCAGTTTTATCATTTGGAAATTGTGGGGGTTTTGGCTTTGCTTTTTTTTTTAATGACAGAAATGAAGTTATATAGGTATCTGAGAACTTGAGATACACATAGATCTAAAATTAAGGAGGGACATTTTAGCCAACAGCTCTTTGGAATATTGCTGAGTTTGCTGTGAGAAGCCAGTCACAGCCAGCAAAATAGCTAGGGAAAATCAAATGCATAGAAATTCCTAAGCAGTGATGACTGCTGTTATTTCTGGTTCACTGCACGTCTCTTTCTCAGAGGTGCAGAAATGTGTTCCTTAACAGCAGCATCTGTTTTTTACTTACACTGGAAATGCAGTGGGACTAATGGGCTGTAGAAACTGTGTGGTTTACTAATGGAGATGTAGCAGACAGAACCAAGGCGAGACATTGGGGTAGGTTAGTTATTTGGTTTTAATCCTTTATGATTTCTGTGTGTGGTAACACTGAATGGTTATTTATTCTCTTACAGCCAGATTCAGAGGTTGCTGAGGCTGGACGATGCCTACATATATTCTTTGAGGACAAACTTAAGGAGATTTATCCAGATAGGCATTTTCCTTCAATGCAACAAGATGACTCTGATTCTGAAGAAGTGGAGAGTCAGAGCAGCAAAATGCCACCCCAAGATTTTCAGTGGCCACCGTATGGACAGGAGTGCACTCAGCCGAAAAGGAGACGGCGCCACGTCGTAAGATTGCAAAAGCAAAAGCATTTGGTTGCTAAGTGGCCACCCTGCTAATTCTGTTTACAGATACTGATGGGAAGTTTTGACAGGGCTGTGTGGGAAAACTGTCAAGCTTCTATCACAGATATATGATCAGTTCTGCAATTTTATGTCAAGATCCTCTGAGTGGAATAAAGTGTCAGTTGTGTCTAAATATGTGAGCGTGAACAAATGAAACCTCTCAGGCCACACAGTTATCTTCCTAGCAGAAAAACCTGTCAGGATTTTAAAAAAGACTAAGTCCTTTAGCTATTCACTGTTTGTTTCCTTTGTACACAGAAAAGTGAAAAAAAAAAAGAATGATTTGTTTCAGTCAGCTAACAGCCTTCCTCAGGTATGACCTCCTCAAGACATGAGATTTGCTATGAGGAATCCAGCAGCATAACTGGCAGAGTTAAGGTGTATGGGAGGAAAGCAAAGTGCTCAGGCTGTTTATTTAAACTCTCCTAACCTGCTGACCATATGCCTTATTTCTAGATCTTGTGGATAGATAACAGATCCAAAATGTTTGAACCTGTCGATATTTAATCTGTTAAATCATGTATATGTTTTGCAGTGTTTACACTGAAGTACTACTGTTTTGGTCATAGGTAATGATGTATAATAATAAAAATAACATACTAACTATCTAATATTGCAGCACCATTTTATAATCTGTTCAACATGACATCTCTATTTTATAGAGCACAGGTAACCACGTAATAAACCTGCAACCTCGGTGTGAATGTTGGTCATGCTTTGTGATAAATACAACGTGTAATCATTAAGGCTGTAGTCCTGTTGTCTTATTCAATGATTTTTCTGGGAGCTTGGCTGCTCAAGGCCTATGAGATACAGTATAATGTGATTATCTGATTAGCAGTTTCTTTTGAAGCAGAGTATTTCAATTAAATCTCAAAAGAACAAGTGCTAATAGTGCTAATATAGGGCTCTGTGTAAGCTGTTTCTGAGTGCATACAGCTCTGTTTGCAAGGAATGATGCCTCTGGAATTTAATTCATCTTGGTACAGCAGTGTGGGATTTCTTGGGTCTCAAAGGTAGCATTTTTATACAACCCACACTGGTTGTTTTTCTATAAAGCAGATACGGGAATTCAGTAAATTAACTATGCAGCAAATTACATGGTTATAGAAGTGTCTATAAAATGACATCATATATTTCTGATTTTCTCTTTGCTTACTTCTTGTAGTTGTGATTACCAGCAGTACTAGAAGATGATAATATGTATATGTAGAAGCTCAAACAGAATGAAAAGATGTCTAAGCTCTTTGGTTTGTGTCTTTTCCTAAGCTTTTTTTTTTTTGCTAAATTTCACAATGTATTGGCAGAACACCACCACAGGCAAATTTAGACTTCACTTGAACAAAGGGTAGCAGGTAATTTGTAAAGCCTGAAGGGTGGGATAGGTAACAAGACAACACAGCTGATCAGAGAGTCATAGTTTGCAAGTTGCTTCCCACCTCTTCCAGAAGCAGGTGAGCCACATCTTTGGTCACTGCTTTCTTCATGTATGTGAGGGGCATCTTTCTCCTTAGAGCTCTGCCCAGCAGACTAAATCTGGGCTGGGGTATGGCTCTGAGGGAGGAGGTTGTTGCAGATCTCAAGCACAAATGAAGGTAATTTTAATTAGGTTCCTGTAAATAAAGATGATATTTTCAGCATAGTTTATATGGACTATTTGGTCTGGTAACAATGTACATTATTTTAGATAACTCTTTAAAGTAAAAGTTTATATATGAAATAGTAAGACATGAATGTTATATTCTACTATCTACTATCTACTATCTATGTGACTTGCTGTTTGCCATTAACCTGGCAGTGAGCTAATGTTTTCCTTGAGGAAATGAAAATCTGGCTATTATAAACTGTCTAGAAAACTGTGAGAATGAGGGACAGCCTTTACATTTTGTATGTGTGAATTCCTATGTTTGTTTTCTGACAAGCTACTGTTCTCAAAACAATAAGCATCTTGGCGCAGAGAAATGAGTGCAGGTTTATCACTGCATTAATCACCTTTATCTGTGCTACAGGTATCACTTTTCCTCAGTTCCTCCACCAAAGACCTATCTATCTTTTACCATTAATAGTGCAAAAATTATATGCTGTCTAGCTTTCATCTTGGGGCAACGGCAGAAATGGGAGAGACTACTGACAGCTTCCTCTTTTCCTGGAGGAACAGAGTCAATGAGAGCCTCCTCCTGTTTCTTAAAGTTTATTAACTGTACCATTAGTTTTGGAGAACACCTGTTTTATTTATCCAGGATATATTATACCTTTATTAAAATAGAAGTTTACCAGTTAGTCATATTAGATATCCTTTGGCTGTGTGCTGGCAGCACTCTGTGACCTGAGTACTCTTATGGCAAAATTTGGTTCGAGTTACTTCTCTAAGACATAGTAACTGTTAAAAAATGGTGTCATAAACTTCACATCAGGTTGGTAAGCAGAACAAAAACTGAACACATAGGTTTGACATCATACACTTTCAAACACAAATCTGTGGGTCAGCAACTTCACAATACAGTGAGTGGCATACGAACAACATTATCCATCTTGGAAGTTGCCTTAAAATTGCTGGCTGGAGATGTTCCTGCTGCTAGACACCATACCACCAGGGCCCATAAATTCTAGGGGTATTTACTCTGTCAAAGTCCAGTTGCAGTCTGGTAACAGCACTGACCAGTATGAAAGGAAGGGTTTCTCTTCTAAAATCTAACAGCTCACATGGCCTAAAAGAGAAGTGGTAGATTATGTAGTTACCTTTTCTTCTACCACACAGCCTGTTTCACAATCCAAAATGTGTAGGAAAGGAAGCAAGGAGGAACCCCTGAAGTTTCCCAGTGGAATTAAGTATAGCAGAAACAAGTGCCAGGAACACTGTGGAAACCCCAGGAAATTCACTAGGTTCCTGGAATGCAACGAAGGGCATCATTTTTCCTACATGTAATGGGTTACGTGTAGAATGGGAAAACCCTTTCTGGCTGCAAAAAAAGATTAATTGCACTTCAGTAATAGGTCTATTGAAGAAGAAATGACAGCTACAAATTAGACTTTCATTCCCCTACAGACAACTTCAAAGACATACTTCTTCCAGTACTGTTACAGATAATACAAACAGGTGTTTAACAATACAGACCAACAAATGACTGCATGTTTGTATGTGTAATGTGCATTGCTGAACAATAAAATATGTGAAATACATTTTTGCACATCAATCTGAAATTTTTGCACTGAGTATATCTGCTTTCAATAATATATGGATTTGACACCATTTAATACTTGTTAGGCAAGTTGTTGATAACGACTGACAGCAAACCAGGATGGTTACAAAAGCAGCTATGCTAACACGAAGACAGCTTTCTATTTGTGCTGGTATTTTCAATACCAAGTAGATATTTTGAATTTTTATTAGTGAGAGCCAAACATACCATGAACAAGTAGAAAAAAATGTTTGTAGTTTAAATATCTGTATACATAAAGTGCCAAGGAACATACTCATTCGTAGGGAGATGAAAAAAATATTGTAGTGTATTTAAACAGAAGGAATCAGAGGAGATAGTCTAAAATTGAAAATTCTAGAAATTGAGGAATTACGGAATAATTTACAAAAATAGAACAAAAATACTCTTGGCAAGAAATTAAGCTGACACTGCAAGTATTTTTCTGTTATTATTGGTTCCTCTCAGTTTGTTTTATGGGAAAATAAAACTATCAACATCAGCTTTCTGACCTGGTAGCCTACTGGCTTGAGGGGTAAGGCATCTTTCCCTCAGGGTTACAGCTGTGCTGCTCTTCAGACATAATTAGGAGATAATTTGTAGATAGATGTGACTTTTTTATTGTATAAATAGGAAAATGTAGAAGAACTTCTGGGCATGAAATTTCTTCAAGTGTGAAATAGAGGCAAGAGACTTCAAAGCTAAATACCAGCTGAGTTTCTCTGACTTTCTTTAGAGATCAAATGAGATAATCTGGAGAAAATATAGGCTGTACTCACATGCTACGGAGGATGCACATCTTTTGAAGATGTATTTGTAGGTCAGGAACAAGAAGTAAGGGGTGGAGTGGTTGTTTTTTGAGAGATGCTACCCCACTGTCTGTTCCTGTCCATTAGCAAATGCTTGTGAAGTACATTTTAGTGTGTAGTCATGTGTGTTTTCATGAGAGCATTTAGTAGACTGGTACCATTAAGACCACATAGATTTCCATAGAAATTTATATTAGCTTATTTAGCAGTAGGAACATGGTATTTGGATGGCTTTGTTGGGAATAGTGTTTACTGTGGTGCGAATATTACTGTGGAGATATGAAATAGCCACCTTCAAATCTCTTGTCAAATATCTAGCTCCAGTTGCTCCATTTCAGCCCAAGTGTCTGAAAAGAGGTTCTTGAAAGATACTTTTCAGAAAATGTTTTCCTGCTTAAGATGTAATTTGTAAGGGATTCCCTGAAAATTCCATCTCGCGGTATATTTTTGCTGCAGAAAAGTCTTTCTTTTAGATTAAGGAGATAAGACATGCAAGTGTTTTTCCCAGAGCTAATAGGGTGGTGTCTGAAGGTCAGGGAGTATTTTACTGCTCTTGGAGCATGTTTGAGATGGTTTCCAGTTTTATGCAAGTAGCAACACTGATCTATGGTTGTGTTGTGGATGATGGTTTGTAAGTTACTATCTTGATTGTTTCACCTAGGACAGTTCTGTCATTATGGAGAGGCAATGCTTACTACCTTGGTTGAGAAAGTCAGTAGGAGAATCCAGGTTTCTAGAATAGATGACAGAGATGTCACGTAATCATTTTAGCAATAACACAGATGCTATGTTCCTAGATGGTCTGTGCTGAGATGACATATCTGTCCTTCATTCCAACATTCCTTCCTTACCTGGTGCCCCTGATTGCTTGCCTCACTAGAATGACCTTTTGACAGTGTTTCTTGTTAACATTAATCCATTCACTTCAGGTTGAAAAAAAATAAATCTATTTTCATACACTGACACTTGGGCAGGAAATGGAACATACTTGAATATTTTCCTTGTGTGCTTATTAACCCACTCTTGCTTCTGATGAGGTCAGTAAGAGATGGTACTTACATCTCTCAGAAATTCAGGAATTATTCATTACTCCATGATATCCTGCTCTGGGAAAATATGTTGGTGCTGTTTCATTTAATACAGTAGGGGTAGAGTTTCTTGATGTAGTACAGTTGTGGGACAAACAGGGAAGCTGTGACACACCTTATGGGAACTTTACATTGAAAACTTTGTAAAATTTTCAAATCAGAGCTAATGTTAGGATTGTACATCAAAAACAGTAAGACTTGCTCCTGTGGATAGATGTTGCAGACTTAGCTGGTCTTGTGTAGAGAGCACTGGGCTGAACTTCTCTCCTGGCTGGACACAGCACCCTAATAATGTTTCAAATGTTGAACTGTCCTCACAGAAACTCATAGAACTTAACCTGGTTTTATACTGGGCTCAGCAAATGTCAGCACATAACCACCATTAAAAACCATCAGAAGAGTGATGTCTGTAGACAATGACAGTAAAACAGATAAACTGTGTTGTAGTAAGAAAGTTAGGGTATAGAGTAGTAGGATATTTTATGTAGTTATTTCTGGATTGTACAGTAATTTATAAGTCAGTGTGTTCATTCTAGAAGTAACCACATTTTAGCTATTTACTGCACTTTTAATGTTTCTTGAAACAGAATTAAACATGCCTAAACTTAAGTCTAGGAAATTGTTCATGCATGTCTGTACCATACTGTATAGCCTGTGGTGCATAGTGCAACACTTCTGAATTTACAGTTCACTGGGCCAAGCTAAACAGTTCTCCCCTGTAGCTGAGCAGCAAATGGAAAACACCCTTAATCTCTAATACTGAAAATATTAATTGAATGGGATGATGGCTATAGAACCAGCAGACTATGCAAGTGTTCTATACATCACAGAAATCAAACAAAAGTCTTACACGATATTTTAGCGTATGGTATAAATAAAGAAATCATATTGAGCTTATATAAAGTGAAAATCGATTCAAAATTAATTGTTACACCCAACCCAAAGTCTGTGCTGCATCTTACACATAACTGTGAATACCTCAGCCATCTGCAGTGCAGTATGTTATAAACACATACAGGTGGGCTTGGGTTTATGAGAAATACCATTGAAACATTCAGTACTTTGAGCAAACACTGGACACCCCTCTGTTTGTTTTTTCCCATGATATCTGAGGGCTTTAGAGACATTGGTAAACTAGCTCTCATCCGTGTTTGTGATGTACTTATAAATATTTCCCATTTAAAACTGTGAAAAACAGCATGATAAGCTAATGGAATGAGTGAGCACCAGAGATGGAAATTGAATATAGCCTTGGACCCAGTTGCAGGATTATCACTGAGCAGTGTTAAATGGAAGTATTGTGTGACATCTCAGGTTTGGGATGTACAGCTAAAACCATTCATTATGGACGTGGGGATTTGGCTCTGACAGTGTGCTGCAAATGGGGCTTGAGGTTAGCATCTCCAGTCCTGCAGCACTGTCACAAATAACACAAAGCTTATCTTACCTACAGGGAATTTCTGTTCAGGGAAGGGGAAAGGGGCAATGCTCAGTCTACTGCTGCAAACCCACCACTGCCTTGCAGCCTAGGAGTAGCCACAGTAGCCTGGGCAATGCAGATGCTATAACTGTAATCACTGGCTGAGTGAGGTTACCTCAGGGATATTATAAACAGGATGGATTTTCTCCAGAAAATGAACCTCATAAAGGCTCCCCAGATGTAATATTCCAAACCATTCAAGAAAATGGAAAGTCTTCATCTTTATTTTTGATCGTTTAAGTACCACAAACATCTCTGCTGTGCCAGCACTGCTGTTTGCTGTGAGTCTGCTGGACAAGGAGATCACAGCAATGACCTTTTGAAGCAACAGTCTCGCTGTGTGTTCATAGCTCTTGCATTATGCTCAAGGCTCTTCCCAAAGTGCTGTGTTACCATGCCAGCCTGAGCCTAGTGTCATGGGGCCAGTAATCCCTGGGGGCAGAGGAGAGGCAGCCTGTTGTGGGCACATGCTGAAAAGGTGGGAATACCCTGGAGACATTCAGCCCCCAAACTGGGAAAAGTGTTGCTCCAGCACACCCTTCATCTGCTATCTAGATACTCATGTAGTGTAAAAATATTTAATGGAATGAGAATATGTAATTTCCCTTGTTTCATTGGTGTTAATTGGGGAATACTGTAAATATCTGAGTATGTTTGTAGCCACTGAACTTAGCCTTCTAGTCCACTGGGAAGGAGAGAAGATACCAGCAGAATTAGTCTGATTCTGTATTTATTTGCTTTCACTGTTTCTAAATAATATATGTTCACTTTACAAATAAATTTACATTGGTTGCATCACCTCTTTCCAGCTGTCAGCCCCTCTCATTTGGAGTCAAGTTCTCCTGAATTACTAATTCAGCAGTTTGTAATTAAATGAATAGCTAATCAAATTGTTCCCTCCAGAGTACCTGTGCAAATGCCTTGAAGACCAATTGCTATAACTGAGGTCACCTTACCATTATGAAGGATGAGAAACAAAGAGGAAGAGGTTCTCTGAGCTGGGAGCAGAAGGACTTGTGTCTTTTGGCCTTGCACATGTTTTCTCGTAATTTCAACAAAAATGGTTCTGGAACTAGAGATGTAAAATCACATGACTTTTGTGTTCCTATTACTTTACCTGTTAAAACTGCAGTTCAGATTTTAAAATGCATCACGACAAAATTAGCTGCTTTCTCCTTTGTTTTATACTGTCTCATCTAAAGGCCTTAAAGGTGAGTAGACACAAAGGATGCTACTGTGGAGGTGGCACTGCAGTATTGTTATTGCTGATTTTGTCAGAGGAGTTAAGTTCTGTGTATAACTTTCCTCACTGATTTGAGCAGAACTGCTTCTGCAGCTCTCATACAAAGAAAAAATGTTTATACAGATGTAAAGGGATGAGAAATGAAGATAAGATTTTTATTTCCCTTTTAGATAGCTTTTGCAACTGAATGAGTGTTTTGCCAGGTTTCTCAAAGGCGTTTAGGTACTGCTCACTTCTAGAGGTGCTGGCACAGCCGAGATGTATCAGTAAACTTTAACGATGCAGCTGAAGCTCAGGTTTTCTCAATATACCCTTCAGACTCAATGATACAGCTGCTCCACTCGGGTAACAGGAGATTTACAGCCCCGGGATAAAGCATGTGGGGGGTCGGCACGCGGTGCTGGGTAGGCTGTAGGGCATCAGTGGAGTTGGCACCTCCAAAGAAAGGCAGCTGGCTCCCTCTGCTGATTTCAGCACGATCTGAGTTGTTTTAAGCAACAACCTAGGTCCTGGAGGTTCCAGTATCATTATACCTTTCGGGTTTCAATATGGTTTTCTTCCCTGCGAAGTGGTTACGAAGTTGTATGTTCCCCTTTAGCTTAAAATCTGTACAGACCTTTACAAAGATTAATATATGTATTTATAACCGAGATTCAAACTGTAATGTGGCAGCTGAGTATAAGCATTTTAGGTAAGACCTCCATAAACCCATAATTACACACATCTGTTTCCCTTAAGTACCCCATAGAAAACAGTTAGCCCTTACGTATCTCTTGATAGCTCTCTCTCAATCTTATGTTATGGGGAAAGAGGGAAGTTAATTTCTCCCTTTATTTTCTTTCTAGAAAAAAGATAGTGCTTAAATTCAAACATATGAGAAAAACCAAGCTAAAAGTGTTTGCCAAAGGAGCTTTATTTGTACATGGAGTGTGCCAAACCAGCAGTTTTTTACAAATCTCTCTAACCCTTATGCTCCATTCAGGGAAAAGACAAAACAGCCACATTTCTAATAAAGCTGTGGCCATATAAATATATATTAACAACAAAAAACCACATACTACTTCTTAAAAAACCCAAACAGTTGCATCAAAACTTTTGGATAAGAGCTTTGTAAATAGCTGCAAACCAAACTCTCATTGAGAGGATACACAGATGAGCTTACTGTTATGGCCTGGCTGTTATGTGACTCTTTGACCAGATTCTCACTACTCTCATTGAGAGGATACACAGATGAGATTACTGTTTTGGCCTGGCTGTTATGTGATTCTTTGACCAGATTCTCACGTGGGGTAAACTGGTAAACACCTCAGTGGAGGGCTGTGAAAGGCTAGTTTCCACTGTGGCTGGGCTGAGGCACTGTCTTGGATACATTTGTATTACCCAAAAAATGAGCTGATTTGAGACACTATTGGGAAAGGGAAAAAAATTGGACTAAGAGAACCTGTCTGCTTGTAGGGTTTTTACCACTTATTGGTAACCATTTTAGGGACATTAGTGTTACAATATTTGATATTACACACTCTAAAAAAAAGAGTTGCCTAGAAGAATTTGCCAATCTGGGTGCAAGCAAGTTACCTAAAGGTAAGCTCCTCCTGTCTCTTGAAATGTTCTCATGTACCATGTCACTTGGAAGTCACTGTGGAGTCTCAGTGATTTCTGAAGCTCATTTGAAGGAACTTGAGATTTCCCACAGCCAAATGAAGCTGTCACGCTCTGCCTCTCCTGCAGGTACCTATGTGAACCATTCAGGAGTGAATCTCCCTCGTTGCCAGCCCCACGAGGCTGGCTGTGCAGACACTCCAGCTGGCACTGCTGTCATTCCCTGGGGGATGCTCTGACCCTGCAGCAGCAGCTTCCCGAGAGGGTCCCGTTAACCCTGCAGTGTCTCCCTGGGCGGTGTGTCCCGCCAGGGTCTCTGCCCCGGCCGGGCCCGCAGCACCAGTAGATGGAGCTCCAGGATCCCGATCGCTGAGCAGACTGCGAAATCGTTGTCGAAGGGGCAGGCGAGACCTTACTCTGCTGTGGTGCTGTGTTTGCCCTTTGCTACGACGTTGAACTTGCATTGAGAAATGAATACAAGCAGAGCATGTCACAGGATTTGAGAAGAAAAAATTTCGTTAAGTGTTTCACGGAATCATAGAATGATAGAACGGTTTGAATTGGATGGGACCTTAAAGATCACCAGGTTCTCATACCCGTGCCATAGGTAGGCACACCTTGAACTAGACCAGTTTGCTCATAGGTAGGCACACCTTGAACTAAACCAGTTTGCTCAGAGCTCCAGCCTGGCCTTGAACACTTTCAGGAATGGGGCAGCCACGACTTCTCTGGGCAACCTGTGTCAGTGCCTCATCACACAGACAGTAAAGAATTTCTTCCTGCTATCTACTTTAAACCTACTCTCTTTCAGTTTAAAACCATTCCCCCTTGTCCTGTCACGACATGTTCTTGTAAACAATTCTTGCCCACCTTTCTTGTAGGCTCCCTTCAAGTATTGGAAGGCTGCAATGAAGTCACTGTGAAGCTTTCTCTTCTCCAGGCTGAACAATCCCAATCAATTCTCTCAGCCTTTTCTCACAGGACAGGTGCTCCATCTCTCTAATCATCCTGATGACCTTCTTTTGGACTTGCCCTAACCAGCTGATGTCCTTCCTGTGCTGAAGACCCCAGAGCTGGATGCAGCACTCCAGGTAGGGTCTCATGAGAGCAGAGCAGAGGGGCACAATCCTTTCCCTCAACCTGCTGGCCATGCTGCTTTTGAGGCAGCCCAGTTGGCTTTCTGGTCTGTAAGCATTGCTGGGTCATGTCCAGCCTCTCTTCCACCAAAGTGCTGCACTTTAGCCGTAACAATCCCATGCAGCACTCCAGGCTGGGGACAGAGTGGCTGGGGAGCGGCCCGGCGACAG
>NW_008685123.1:39046-47046 GCF_000695815.1 Acanthisitta chloris | reverse complement strand
CAGGCAACCAGCAGCAGGACAAGAGGGCACAGACTCAGGCTCTGCCAGGGTTGCTTTAGGTTGGATATTAGGAAGAGATTTTTTACAGAGAGAGTAATCAGACATCGGAATGGGCTGCCCAGGGAGGTGGTGGATTCACCATCCCTGGAGGTTGTCAAGATGAGACTGGATGTGTTACGTGGTGCCACGGACTAGTAACCACGGTAGGGTTGGACTCGATGATCTTTGAGGCCTCTTCCAGCCAGGTTGATTTTATGATTTACTGCTGTGTGTCTCTGTTCAAGCATTGCTTCCTGAATTTCACCCACTGTCAGTGACACTCCAGCTCTTAATACCACATTGTCACAGTCAGGGCAATTAATTCAAGGTACTGGCACTTGATAATCCTATTGTGCTTATTGTGTCTATGGAAGTAAACATTTTTGTGCATCCCTATGTGGGCTCTTACTAGAATCACACTAGTGTATGATAAAATACACTATTTTCCATCTCTGGTAACTGTTTCCTCTGGTGTTGCTGGGGCAGAGTGGCTGGTGGCACTTTATCTGCTGTGTATTTAATGCCATACCTATCTAAGACAGAAATAACTCTCTTTAGGCCCAAAGGAGAGAAGCAGGTGTACTCACACATCACAAGATAAATATTTAGATAAATAGCAAGGATATCTAAAGCCCTATCTAAGCTTTCCTGTAGACTTTCTGTTAGTACACACTTATGCTGGATTCTGTTCAAAGCACAGCTAAGTAGCACAGAGCAGTGAGAGCTTGCTAAATTCCCTTTTCAGATAAAGAAGTTTAGATGTCACATGTCAAATGTAATGTGACCTCGGGGATTTCAAACTAGTCTTTAACAGGCATTTCTCACCCTCCAGAAAACTGGCTTTTGAAACAATGCCTCCTTTCAAAAACTTCAGCTTAATATTGTGGCATGAAGGTCAAGATTGTCTTGTACTGACTGAGAGGAGCACAGCAGCTTTCACAGTGGTTCCTTTCTTCATATGTGGCTCTTACTTGTGCTTAACATTTTGAACTAAAAGATGAAATGTAGCATGAGAAAGTATAATTTTCTGTGTGAGGCTTTGATGTGTTTTGTCTTTTAGCCTCACCATTGTTGTATTGTCATAATACTGAATGCTTATTCTCTTACTAACTGATGGCCTTTATTTGACAGGGCTATTTACTTTTGTTGGCCTTAAATTTCTGGCAAGGTAGACAGATAATTTCAACTTGAACCTTTCAGTGGGAGAACACAGAGACATTTCAGTGCGTCTTCTCTGTGCCAGCTACCAATGGAATAAACAAACAATGGACCTGTACAAGCCAGGTCATCTCAACCCAGCACAGGCAGGCTGGGAACAACCACCAGAAGGGCTTAAAAAGGTTATGTTAAAACCCTTCAGATCTGAATAGAAGTTATAAAAAGAGTCTTCACATTGTATGTGTGCAATTGACCCCAAAAGGCACTTAACCAGTCAGACAGCTGCCCTTGGGACAATGGGGCAAACCCCTCTGAAAACAGCCCAGATTTAGATTAAATTACATATTATTGTTATCACCTACCCTGTATGAAGGCCTCTCACTCTTGCCCAGGGTGGCTGTTGGGTGGCTGTGTGATCTGGCTCTTGGCCTGCTTTCCTAGGGTGGGTGAACGTGCCAGGAGTAACACACTTCTTTGGCAATTGTGGATTGGAACATGAATCTGCAGTTTGAGTATCTTAGAGGGGTCTGAGTTGCTCTTGATTCACAAGCCACAGTGGTTGAACAAGCAATTTTTATTTATGTAGCTGGCATGTTACATGTGACCTCTTCTACTGGAAGCCACCTTTCTCAGACATACCTGAGTCACTCACTGTTGCTCCAGGCTCCACTTGCTGTGATGTATTTTTTTACTCAGACTGAAACTGAAGTAATTTGGAAAGGCTGCCTGGAAGGACAAGAGAGAGACAGCTTAAGTAATAGGGCTCTTCCCAAACACTTAGGGATAGCAAATGCTGAGGAATTGAAGTATAGTTATAATCCATTCTTTTTTTTGGTTGTTTTAAAGTTGCCTTTTTGCCTGGAAGGCATTGTTTTTTATCAAATAAGCCTTTGGAAGAGCCCTCTCAGCATTGGTACTCCTGGTCACAGCTGGCAGCATCAGTAGGGACAGAAATGAAGGTGCTGTGCCTGAGTCAAAGCAAGATTATAAGTGGGGACCTCTCCCTGATGTTCACTCCATGCAAGAAAAAATTAAACACCTCCAAAGAAACAAGAACACAGGTGGTCAGATTTTAGTGGGAATGCCATCAAATAGTAGCCAAAGAAGGAAGAATCCCAGTTTGTCCCTAAATCATGACAGGAGCCATTTTCACTTACTTTCAGATTATTCCAGGACTGACAAATACATGCCCATATCTTTATGTCTAGGAAATGAATAATCTTTCTTCAGAAGAAAAAATAGAATAAACTATAATGGCATACAAGGAGTGCATAATAATTTACCTGGAGTAACTCATACATCTATTGCCTTAGTCCTTAATAGCTCAGTTACTAAAAGTGTGGATATCTGAGATCTAACATTAAACTTTGGCAAGGTGGCCTATCTGTTTGAATAATACTGGTTTCAAAGGCCTGTTTAATGTGGTGACACCAGGAGCTGAGGAGAATGTTTTTAAGCCTGGCTTTTTAAATTTCTCATATTTGGGACCATTTCTTTCTGAAGTAAATCTATGGCATCAATAGTGCTTTTGGTAGGGGGTGCCAGACTCATAAGCACAGTGGGAGAGGCTGCTGAGGTGAGCCGTGAGCTGGAACTGAGTGCCCATGGTACTCGAGGGAGATTGCAGCACCTTCAGATTCATATTGCATAATGTATAATAACCAGAATAAAAGCACTTTTAAAAATAGAACCTTTTAAATTATTTCTTACTAGAAAATCGAATACATTTCAATCAGGCACTTCAGACATTGGTATCTATGAAAGTGAAATGACAATATTTTTGTCATGGAACGAGTATTGGGAAATTCAGAAAAGAAAATGTATAGTTACTGCTTGAAGGCAGCTTTTAATGTGCTGATCCCCAGAGGTGCTGCCTCTTGGGCTGGGAGCTGACTGGAGGCAAGAGCATTGCTGTGGCACTGTGCACCCACTGGTTTATTGCCTCTCCAGTGGTGATTAACTTTGGAGAAACAAATGTAATTAGTAAAAGTACCTTATGTGTGATGTTCTTAATGAATGTTATAATTTAAGAGTAGTACTTACATATATTAGAAATACCTGTATTTAAGAATATTGTTTTAGTTTTTCTAAGATAAGCCTATCTGGATCTTAATTAATCTGATGCCAAGGCAGGCCAGGCAGTAACTCTTACAGTTCAACATCTCCCACAGAATTTTATGAATAGACCAGAATGTACGGATGGATTCACCTGCAGGATATAGCCCACAGGTGCCAAAGGGCAACCCAAAATCACAGTGATAAACAGAATACAGGGATGAGTCAGAGTAAGGTGAGTGTGCCCATTTGTAGCACATCTGAGAGGCAGGTGGGACTGGTCCAGCACTGTGCTGGAAGCCAGGACAGCCACACTTGGCACCTAGGGTGATTAGGTGTAGCTCTCCTTGTTGGGGAGAGAGCTGCTCTGAATTTCAGCATTAGGGAGAGGCAAGCAGCAACTCTGTAGGTTTACAGAAACCTGCAATAACAGTTGTAGGAACAAGTTGCATTTAAAATAAACCAAACCCATAACTGAGTTAAGGATAGCACAAGCCATGACAGGTGTGGAGGGCCACGGTAGCTGCAGGTTGCTGGATGTTGGTGCAACTGCTACTTGTGCAATACCAATTTCAGTGATGAACACGGTGCTTTGGCTAATTGTTGGGCTATTCCTGGGCCCACCTGGGACAGTGTTTGCGCCTGACTGTTGTGGTTTAACTCCAGCTAGCAAACAAGAACCACACAGCCACTCACACACTCCCGCACCAGCCGGATGGGGGAGAGAATCAGAAAGGTAAAAGCTAGAAAAACTCATGAGTTGAGACAAAGACAGTTTAATAGAGAAAGCAAAAGCCACATGCACAAGCAAAGCACAAATCCTAAGCATAGCCCCATACTAGCCACTGTGAAGAAAATGAGCTCTACTTCAGCCCAAACCAGCACAGGCACTCATGGGTGCTACTGCAGCTCCGACAAAAGCCTGGGGCACAGAGGGTCCCAGAGTGCAGTGTTTGGCAGGGGAGGTCACTCCTGAGCTCTGTCTGGTGGGAGAGGGTTTGGTCAGATGGCTTCTTAGCCATGGGACACCAGGTGGCTGAGCCAGAACTTCAGGTCTGGCTTTGAGGACAGTGTGTGCCCGTGGAAGAGACTGCAGTTAAAAAGCACTGCAAGGGTTAGGAGTTTTATATTTTACCTTGCTGAACTGACAGCATCATGCCCTAAATAGTTCAAGGAAGAGAGTGTTTTAGTACTTTTTCCACCTGCACATGCTCACTTGCTACAGGCACATGCAGCACCACATGGGCAGCAGAGTCCAGGTGTGAAAACTCAGTGCCCCGGACTGGTAGCAACCTCTGCCCCTTTACCTGCTGGTGGAGGTGCCCAGACCTCCCTTACACCTCTGGATGCTGGTCTGTGACTGCTGAGGTGCCATCCGTGGGAGGCAGCAGGCCACAGAAGTTTGTCCTCCATCAGGGAGGAACAGCCATGCCTCTGGCTACACTGCCCACCTGCAGGGAAAGGTTGTGTGGCTCTTGTCCTCATGCAGGAGGGGTAGATTTTCTGTATTTCCTCTGAGTTCATTTATGTGTCAAATGTAATTTATGTGCTATGCCATTTATTTTAAATGAGTTGAAAAATACAAAATTATTTTATCTTGAGTAAGTTTTGAGTACTTAGATTTTTCTGGCTTAGTAGCTGAAGATTTTGGTATTCTCTCATATTTAACAGTATGTCTGTTTTCATTATGAACCGAATTTGCAATAAAGTACAGGGTTTAATGTTGATAAAATTATTATTGGGTAATGTGCATTGCTAACTCTCTCTGTTTGCCCATAATAATCCAGTTTATTCAGAGATTGAAGAAAAGGTCATCTAAGAATTACTTTACCGAAATACAGCACATTGGTGGTATGAAATGCCAATTAACTAAATCAAGACATATATACATCCTTCAGCTTTACTGCTATTTTCTCCCTCTTTCCCAATAACGTAGCTATGTCCTGATTTTATTGCAGTACAAACATTCAAATTCTTTGCTCAAATCTACTTTGTAACTGTGCAGACCCTGATCCTATAAAACCCTTGCATTCTTCACATAGAAGCTTTGGTTTGCTCTCTATCATTCATTTAAAGATGGAAGTAATGCTTTGCAGTCAGTTTATTTTGATATTCTAAAGCTGGTAAATGGTGTCCCTGTGAGGGCTGAGACATGAAGGTTAGCTGCAGGGTCTGGCTCTGTTGCTATAGGTGTTTTGGGGTTAAGATATGTATTTAATTTTCCAGGTCTCTGATATTACTCATAATTCTGGTGAGGAAAAAAAGAGTCAGCTAATTAAAAGCAAATATTTTGAATTACATAATAATGTCATGCAAAAGGCATACAGTGAGAAGGCAGGATTGCAGCTAGGGTGTTTTCCAACATTGAAAATATGGCAGAAACATGCTCAAAAGTAAGAAATATGGGAGTTGTGGGATTTGGGTTGGTGTGGCAGTGATTTCAATTCACCACCTGCCTCCCTGGACCCTGATAGCCTTTAATTTATTTCATATCCACTTACAGCTTAGAAAACGCTTAGGATGTTTAAAATATTACATGTTTTAAAAAGAACTAGATAAAAGCAAGTACAATTATTAGGTATTGGCAGAATTACAGTGAAAAGTTTTGGAGTGCTTTCCAGGAGGACACACAAGCTCAGAATTGCCTGATCTATTTCCACCAATGTTTCTTCACAGTCTCTTTTACTAAATCATTTGGGAAGCTTCCTTATCTGTGCATTGCTCTGTAAGGAGTAGGTATGCCATCTGCATATTATTGTAAATTAGAGGATCCATCCATCTACTATCTTAGATGAGTATGGCTTTCCTGCTGGAATTTTTTAAATTATATAAATTTAATTCTCATATCCCTTCTGGAATACTGAACCAAACTAATTTTATGACTGCAGGGTTTGAAAGCAGAAGGGGCAGTAAGCTAATATAATTAATCATTGTGTCATTGCTACAGAATAATGGACTAATTCTTTTCCTAATTTCCAGTTACTTATCATTTTAAATCTCACAGGGCAAACAGCACTATAGAAAGAACGAGGATCGACCAATTAAAGTAAGTGGTTTTTTTTCATCATCTTAAGCAAGTATAACAGCACTGAGGAAACTCTGGTTGTGATTTATTAGTTGCATTTATTCTTTGAGTTTTCACATACAGTCAGATATTTCACTGAACTGCTTCGTATGGAAAAAACAATGAATTTCCCCGTGTTGACATATTTTGTGCATCAAATTAGCATTTTTAAAAGAACACTAAAGTATGCAGAATAGTTGGCTTGAGTTAAAATGAACAAAACAAGACATCTAAAACTCTTTGTTAAAAAATTTAGGTTTTTTTATGCTAACTGAGAAAAAGAATTGACATAAAATTGAGAAAAAATCTTTGCAATTACAAAATTTCAATTGTAATCTGACCGTGGGTCCTAATTTGGCCCACTTAAACTAAATACCTATGTTTTACATGCAAGATTATTTCAAGTATTTGTTTCACTCCTGAATTCAACTCTGCCTTTGCAGGTTGGTGAGTATATTCTTTACCAGCTGATTATTTTTAAATGTACCTTCTAGCTGTCACTTGTTTCGGTGTGGGACTGTGGGCTCTACTAAATCCTTGCAGGTTCAAGTTTAAACTGGCATAATAAAGATGACCCATTTCACTGATATCTCCCACTGTTATTGGAATCTGGATGCTTTTCATAGAATCATAAAATCATCAAGGTTGGAGGTGACCTCTAAGATCATCGAGTCCAACCATTAACCTGTCACTGCTGTAACCCCTAAACCCTAAATCATATCCTCCAGTGCCAGATCCAGGCACCTCTTAAACACTTCCAGGGATGGTGACTCCACCACCTCCCTGGGCAACCCATTCCAGTGCCTGACCACCCTTAGAGGGAAAACATTTTCCAAACATCTAATCTGACTCTCCTCTGTCTCAGTTTATGACCAGTCTTCTCTCTACAGCCATGGCAGGAGAGACCATCCTACTCCTCTTTACAACTCCCTGTAGTTGTAGAGTAGAGAGCCATGAGGTCACTCCTGAGACTTCTCAAGGCTAAACAAACCCAATTCCCTCAGCCTTTCCTCATATGACATGTTCTAGGCCTTTTCTGTCCTTGTTGCCCTTGGCTGGACTCACTCCAGCACCTCAATATCCTTTTAGAGAGATTCAGGCCTTCCCTGCTAGAGGCAAGTGGAAAATACCAGGAATGTGAAAGAAACTAACAGGAATGAAGCAATAGGAAAAATAGGATCAGAGATTGCTAAGGGAGGAGCTGGGAAAAAAAGTGTCACAGAAAAGACTGTGTGAAGCCCATGAAGATGCAGCTGAATACTAGAGGAGATGAAGGAAAGTCAGAACGGGAATACAGGAGGGAATAGGAAGTTTTGGCATGTGTGCAGTAAGACTCTATGGGATGGGTAGGATGGAAGGCAAGAGGGCTAGCCATGTCTGGCAGGAGTGAATAGAGATGGAAGGTAACTCAGTAGCTTCTGTTGCTGTACAGAGTTCAGCATCATTTCTGGCAGCAAGCTGGAAAGCATTTAAAGGCTGAAACTTCAACTAGAAATTCTCTTTAAGTGGAGGCCCAGTAACACTGGCTGAACAGTTAGAGAAAAAAAACCAAACAAGGTGGCATTTTTCACACTCTCTTTTTATACAAGTACAACTAACTGAACTGAACCTAGAGGAAATACTGACTTGACTCATTTTTATTTTTTTCCTTGAATAGGAATTCAGCATGAACTGTTTGTTGATT
>NW_008685123.1:18165-39023 GCF_000695815.1 Acanthisitta chloris | reverse complement strand
ACCCAAATGAGAACCAAAGTGAATAATTAACATGGTTGACTGTCTACTTAGACAGTAAAAAATTCAATATCAGCTTGGGGCAATACTGTTTTCTGCATTCCCCTGTTCAATCCCAATTCTCATTTATCCTGCCCGTATTCCTTCCAGCCTCCTGCTTTGAATCAGGTGGTGCTATAGGGTGTAGAAGACCTTCTGGTGGGATGAACTGGAGAAAATTGATGGGGTTTAGACTGTGAATAACATTACTCAGAGTTCTCTTTTACTTTTGGTGTTTCTCTATTAGTGTGTCCGTCCTCACGATGGAAGGGTGCAGAGGAATGACCTACCTGCCTGTGAGACATCAGGGAGAATATTTCTCCATGTTCTGTTGTGCTGTTAAGCCAGCTGTCCTCACTGCCTAATTGTCAGAGGAGCACTGCTGTGACAAGCCATTTTGAAAAAAAATGCAACAGAATTGTGTGGGGTTTCATCTAGAACTGACATAAGGTGTTTAAAACATTTTAAAGGAAAGGCTGGGAAATTCATATAGAAATTGCCATGCAAAGATTCATGCCCATTATGTTAATAGCAAATTTAAATGCTCTACAAGCAAGCTTTTGGAGTTTGAGTTTTATTTTCCTCTGTCTGGAGAACATGGTGTCGAGTGCCCATTTTTTTATTTTAAGAATAATCTCAAAGACTTGATTGTTCTTTGATCCTAATGCTGTGTTGAAGGTAGTTCAAAGTTATAAGGAGTTGTATATGCTGTGTCTTAATGAAATGCTTGTCTGAAATGGTACTGATAGCCTGCTGTGAAAAAATCAATTTGCCATCAGCAACTGAATGTACTTGATGCTCAATTTAGTTCACCCAACTATTTCACGTTCTTTTCTTATAGTAAAACAAAAGGGTCCTGAGAATTAATTACAGTGTTAGCATCTGCTTGTGGCAGCTTTGCTGGTATAGTTAGTAGAATAAGATAGTTAAGGTGGGAGTGAGATGTCATGTAAAGATTTTTCCACTACCATTTCTTATGTGAATATCTTTTAAAGGACAGGCCTCTCTGTTGATTCCTGTATTTACTTTCTCTTTTTGCAGTGAAGCAGTCAGTTGTGTATAAAACCAGCAAATACTGATAGCTTCCAAATTGTGTTATGTCACTTTTTCATGGTTCCTATTTCTGTAAATATTGCTGGCTGCAAAGTGGAGTATTGTTTATCTGAATACTGGTAATAATGTTTCTTGCTTTAAAGCAAATCCCAAACTTTTTGGTGGATCAGTAGATGAATGAAAAGTTGCTGAGATTACAGGTATCTGAGATTACTAATGTTCAATCTTGTATTGGTGTAATTCCAGCTTGCTCTGCCCAGCACAGTGTGGAGCAACCTTAAATACTGGACAAGCATATCTTTGTCTTGTGCTAAATCTCCTTTAACAGTTTCATCTTTATTAACATTAAAGATTGTCAGTGTGCTCACATGCCAATCTAAAACAAGGTTTTGTTGTGCTGCAGCACAAGCCCACAAAATATTGGTGACTTTAGGATTTTAGTATTTGATAATTTTGTATTCTAATGCATATTCAGGTAAATCAATCTCAGTCCCTTGATCTGGAAGGAGGATCAGGTCCTGTACTTTTTGCCTAGACTCTCTTTTTTTTGCTGAAACATTACAATCGCCTTTCTTGGAGTGCCTGGGAAAACATGATCTCTCAAATCCAAGAGATTTTCATTATTTATAAGTTGTCTGTAAGTTCTGTCATGTTGGATTTGAAATGTGTTCATCCATATCACTGTATTTTGGAGAGGATCATCTTAGATTTCTGTGAGAGAGTGCTTGAAATTCAGTCTTGTCATGAATGATTGTGATACCAGTAAAGGTGATAGGGTTAGACCTGTTTGCATTGGAGAACAATTTCATTTCACAGAATTATAATAAACCCCTAAGTTTGGTGAAGTAAGAACAGGTCCACTGTTTTCAGTAATTTGAAAAAGGAAAATTATGGTGAGGAGTAGTGGGAATTCTAAGTAGTTTTAATATTTATTGTTTCATATTTTCCAATAGGCTGCAAGTACAAATGGGAAAATTGTGTTTGCATGCCTGAAGGTGTAATACATCCTCTAAGCCTTCAGAAAATTTGCATTGGGCCTGTTAGTTGCTTCTGGGTTGTGAAAGATAAGTCGGTATCAAAAGAAATACAACCCAAGCTTTCACTAGATGAAGCTTTTTCTTCTTGAAGACATTTGAATATTTGGAGGGCCTCATTAATATATTCAACTACATAAATTTTAAGTGCTAAGAAGATGAAGCCAGACTCTTCTCACTTGTGGAAACCAGTAAAAGAAGAGGTAATGGGCAAAACCTGATGGCTCCACCTGAATACAAGGAAGAGCTTCTTTCCTGTGCAGTCACTGAGCACTGAACAGGTTGTCCAGAGAGATCATGGATTCTCTCTCACTGGACGTATTCAAGAACTGTCATGTGCTCTAGGGTGGCCCTGCTTGAGTAGGGAGGTTGGACCTGATGACCCACTTTGGTCCGTTCCATCCTAACTGATTCTGTGATTCATTATGATGTCATTTGCTAATTTCAATTGTTCATACATGCATACACACAACATTACCATTAATGCCTCAGCTTTTATATTGGATACAAGCTTTAATTTTATGACCATTAGATTGCCACGTACCAAATGCTTTTAACTTCTTAACTCATAAAAATGTCATTGAAGCACTTCCTGGCACTGGGCAGGTGCAGTGGCAATTAATACTGAAGTAAAAAGAAAAATATCTAAATTAAATATTTCATAAATTAATGCTCTTATAAAACTATAGTAAGATAGTGATATTTAATATGCACACCTGCATATCTTGCTTCTTTTATCCTCTAAAATTTTAACTGAGGGTTGAAAGAGTTGTTTTTTGCTTCCCAATGGCTCAGCAATTGAAGAGCATTTCTGTATTTTGTAGATATGCTGTATTAGAACATTGCATGGTATCAAATTTAAACTCTCTGCATGTACAGCAGTTTTTGAAAGAACATTTGCTACTCTAACAGTGCAAACAGATCCTCTAAATCATTTTGGTAAATACTTGTAATGATCCCTGAGAATGTCTAGAGAAACCCTTGAAAATAAAAGGTGGTCTAAAGTAAAAGGAAAACACAACTAAGCTATCAATAACTCTGGCAATGAAATAACAACCTGTCTGGGCCTCAGAACTGGTCTGTGCACCCACATCCTTTTCTTCTTGTCAAAACCACACTGCAGTTATGTGCACATGAAGTTTACAAACAGCCTTAAAACTAAGAAATCACTTTTTCTAAAATGTGGACTGATGGTGTGCATCATCTCTAAGTCTGAGAGAGAGTAGAATGTACTATTTGTATAGGGAAGTATTACCAAAATTAGCAGTTTACTGAAATTATTGTGCTTTTCTCCCCTCAATTTGGGCATATTTAATTGGCAAATGTCATAAACACACAGTTTATGGTGGAACAGTAATTTTTGTTACTCAATGTTTAACATATATGGAGTACTACATGTTATTAGCAAAATATTTGATGTACCATATATATAGAAAATGCTTTTGTCCTTCAGAAAACTCTTACATTATTGTTTTATGAACGTGGCTTAATATAATGAAACATTTTTGCTATTAACTTTCTTCTCATCATAGAAGTTGTTCCCGTTGTGTACCTGTAAAAGAGTATGTTAAACTTTGAAAAAATGCCCTTCACAGATTATTATTCCTTTAAAAAAAGTATAATTTTGTGTCTGCAAAAAAAAGCCATATTTATCAGGGAGAAAAGTCACATTCCTTTACAAAAATAAGGAGGTTATTTATTAAAATAGCTGTTTAGAATGTTTTTGATGTCTTTAGACATGAACATATACTCAGGTGAATTGAAAGCTAGTGGGTTCTATGATTCTTGAATATAGTTCCAGTCGAGGTTTGTGCTTCATATGTTGTCTAGTAGTATTGAGGGGAGGGAAAATTAGTAACCTGTTTTATCATTCTATAATTTTTATAGCACATGGTAATTGTTACTTTGAAAATACATGATACATGTTCACAGAAACTGTGAGACTTCCAAACCAAATTATTTTCTATGTTAGCTTTGGTCCACATGGTGTGCAAAATCTTCTGATCTCCATTCCTTGCATTTGTGTGAGAAACCATTGTCAGAAAGAAATACTGGTTTTGAATACTTTAACAGAACAGAAATGGAAATTTGCATGTGGTGTTTTCTGTCCTTTCAATTTGATAAGAAGGGAAATAATTTAGTAAATTTATTTTTGGTGTGGGAAAAGCATTCCTGATAGCCTAATATGTCATACAGTTGGGTGGAAAAACAGTAAGTTTAGTGCACCACTTAATTTCTCTAGACATTGAAATGTTTATATGTGGAGAAGCAACATATTTTGTGTCTAGCATTCTTCATTAGAAATATTAATTAGCAATAGCTAACAAATGATGCTGTTATGCATTAATACTCAGAAAAGCATCTAGGAAATGCAAGAGCAATTGGATCCATCACTGAGATCAGGGATTTGTGCTCTCAAAGCTCTTGGCAAAATCCCCCAGCTGGCAGCTCAAGCCCACACAGCAGCTCTCGCTCCCCCACAGAGGAATGGGGGGGAGAATTGGAAGGGTGAAAGTGACACAGCTCGTGGGCTCCTCAGTTGTAGTCAGCTGTCCTGGCTGTGTCCCCTCCCCACTTGTGCACCTCCAGCCCTCACTCTGATGGGGTGAAGTGAGAATCAGAAAAGGCCTTGACTCTGCATAAGTGAAATTAATAATGACAACAAAAACATGCCTGAATTATCAACACTGTTTTCAGCATGAATCCAAAACACAGCCCAATACCTGTTACTATGAAGAAAATGAACTCTGCCTCAGCTGGAACCAGCACAATATAAAAAGTGAAAGGAGTAGAAGTTGCAACAGAAAGTGGCAGGAAGGGAGATTTTATTTGACCAATTGCTGTGGCAGTAGCACAGGATGTTGATTGCTTCCTTTTTCCTGTGGTCCATTATAGTTTTGATTAATTTAGCTGATTTCTACAACAGATGCTCTATTTGTTGTGGGATTTAGAATATTTTGTGTGACCTATAGGGTGTGTTTGAGCATGTGGCTTAGATTGTTTTGTGGATTTTTTCAAAGTAAGCATCCTTTTTGCTGTTGCCTACGTTGCATAAAGTTGGGCTTGGTGATTCAGAGTGTCCCAGGTATAAGCTCAAAATGAAAAGGTGAGGGCACCGTTGTCTTTACCCATGTCTGATGACAGTAAAATATGCAATATTTTGTTACATTAACTCCTATTTAACATAGATAATTTTCAAACCAGGTCATTGCTCTGATTGACTCCTTGTTTACGTATGTTGCAAAAAGATTTTTCCACCAGCTTTGCTTGTCTTTTCTTAATCTATGATACCTAGATACATCACATTATAAGCCTCAACTTCTTTTATAATAGCAGAAAGTGTCAAGTCCACCTTAAAATACTTCAGGGGTTGAACTTGTGTGTAGTTTAAACAAAAATAAAAAAATTAAATAGAGGTCCTTCTTTGAAATAACCCACTCTCTTTTGACCATGGCTGCACACACTGGGCAACTGCACATATAACAAAAATTTTCTTCATTCCGTCTGCATACTAATCCAGCTCAGAAATTTGATAGATATTAAATTTTTTTCTAAATTTTCCTAAAGCAATTGATTGTAAACTCAGGCTAAAGTTATTATTTTTGAGGTTACATTACAGCTGCTGATTTATTTATACTCCTGTACCTACCAGAAGATCAACCAAATGGACTTTTCATTTGTGGTTTTTAGTTGTTGTTGTTTGCTTGTTTATTGGATGTTTTGTGCTGAAAAAAATGTGTTTTCATCTCCTTCCTTACACAAGGCTGAAAAGTCTTGATTTGTACTTGTCTAATTTCTCACATGTTTTTAGCATGTAGGTGTAGAAAGGTTATAGGGTTTGTTTTTTCATGCACTCTCTGCTAAGCCAGAAGTCTAGAGGGAAGGTAGGAAATTCTATTACAACAGGTCTTTAATAAACCATCACAAAAGGTGCATATAGTTTGTTGGAGCCTATTCCATTGCCACAGCCAAATGCCTAAGAAAATTATTTATGTAAGAAGGTGTTTTTTCACTTGCGTATCTTATTTCACTTAGTGTACGGTTTTGTTTTAACTCTGGAAACAATTTCATATTCTTTATCCAGCAGTATGTATGAATTTCTGAAATAGTTGGTGTTGTAAATGAAAAGCTTTTAGGGTTTGAAGAAGTTTGGAACAAGCACATTAAATTTAGTGGTAGGCAATCTTTAAGAAGGAATATAGACAGTTGCATTGGATGGGCAAAGTAAAGTAACTATGAGAATTAACTTTTACTCTTGACATTTCTATTCAGTAAACACGATCTCACAGCAGTACATATCATTCACATTCCCCTGTTTGTATTCTTCAATTTTGATAGATTTCTGGGCTTTATGGCTGTTCAAATTGCATGTTGATGGCAGTAAAAATAAATGACATTTAATTTAGTACCACTGAGTTTTCATTTTCAAGAAAGCTCTAAAGTAAAATGCACAAATGTGATATACTCTGGAAGATCATAGGAAGAGTTTTCTGTACTCTTTTCTCCCCTTCCAATCTTTGGGAGCCAATCCCAATTGAGATTATAGATGATATTTTGAAATTTTTTGCATAAGTAGATAGCTGAGCATGTGTTTGTGTGCATGCAACCATGTGTGTTCCTGGGTACTTTTTTATTTAATGTAAAAGAGAAATTGGTACCTTCCCAGTGCATGATAACAAAGTATGGAATTAAGGAATACATACATTTGATTATGGCAGAAAACCAAGCACAAAAGCACAGCAATGAAAACAAGACAGCAGGGTTAACATAACTTTTAGGGAGAAAGGCATGTTTGATTGCATAGCTTTTTCCTTTTCTTAACATAATTACTTCATTTGTGACCTTGCATTAAAATCTGCCTTACTGTCATCTAGGAACTTAATTTTTAATTAGTGCTATGTTCAGTGCATTTTCACAGAGTAAAATCTGTAATTATGTGTAATTTTATAAATTCATTTTAAATACATAGTAATATAGCTGCTTACCTATGCAATATATATACTAGTATGTAACTTCATGTAGCATAGAGTATTTTTTTAGCAGGGACATATTTAGCTGACGTTTGATTTCATTTTTAAATGATAAACCATAGATAAATTTTATAATTCAGATCTCTGGATGTAAGTATTGCCTGAGCTGTTTTGATCAGTATCAAAGAGGTGCAAGGCTGTCTTTGCAAGCTGAGCTAGCTTTATACATGTTTATAGAGTTTTCATTGTTAAAGTTTAATGCTGACAATACCAAATATTAGTGCACAGAATACCAAGAGATTTTCTGCAATCGTGTCTAAAGCACTTTGTCTTTTATATTTGCTAAACAAATTGTATGGGAAAATGTTGAAGTAGATACTATGACTTGCAAATTGATTCCCATCCTGGTGATAAAATCAGTAAACATTTGATCTGAAGGGAAGAAATATTGATGATTTCTGAATATAAATTCTAACAGGTCTTTGTACACTTTTCATCTGAGGTCACAACATTTTTTATAAAGGATAGGTTGGTCCTAGCTAGGCTATTAAAGAAAGTAAACATAGAATAAAGATGCCACCTTGTGGGTGAAATAAATGATGCAGTGGATTATTCAAAATGTTTACCAAATGGATTCTATGCATTTGTGACTGTCTGATAGAGTTTGAGCTTGTGGTTTCTTAAGCATTTACAATTCATTTTGGAGTTTATGTTCAGGAATTTGGTATGAAGTATCTAAGTAACTGCAGTTGGATAGTTCTGGTCTTAAGTGTTAAATGACTGCTAAAAATCACACAATGTGATTTTGTTCATTCTTCTAATCACCACATAATTTTAGCATCAGATTCAATGTATTGTTCCTAAAGTATCAAAGCACAATTTTAATGCTGTTCTCCTAATCTGAGTAGGTAACAAAAGTACTAATCTTGTAGATATTCCCTATATGAAAACAGAATGGTGATGCATTCAGGTTCCTGTGATGGAATTCTCACTCCATACCCAGATTAGCACATTGCATGTATTAATTTGTCCTTCTTAACTGCACATCATGGATTTCTTACAGCAGTTGATGAAATACCAGGTGTCTACAGACCTTGGTGCCATGGTTTTGAATCACCTTTGCCTTGGGCAGGTTTATATATAGCATTCTGGGTTTTGAGGGCATTATTTCAATGCTTTTTTTTCTCATTCAGTGGTAATGACCTCTCATAGCTGCTCTATATGGGGAACGCAATTGAGACATATGGTATCAACACCTACAAAACATGGACCAGCACACCGTGGCTGAGAAACCACATGAAATCTGACAGCTAAAGGCAGTAGTGAGCCTTGGTATCCGTGCCACAGTCTATCTGGGTACCAGAAATTCCCCAAGCAGTTTCAAAAAGAAATCTGGTTTCTGCTCCTGCCACGAATTACTGTGTGATGTTCTTGTATTCTGTTTGCACAGCTTCCACGGAGTGAGAGGGGTCTGTGAAGTGCTTCAGGTGAAAGGCTCTGGACAAGACTTACACTGCTCTTCTTCTGGCCATTTAAACTGAATTTACTTGTCCTCTTTATTCTTGCATGGATTTTTGAAGATTAATTCATTTTGGTATTTTGCTTTGGCCAATCTATGTTTGCTGTGCAGCCCAGGTTTATTACATAAGAATCTTATAACAAACTCTTCAGGATCAGTTAAGCTTGTTGTAGCATCATGAATCTTTGGTGTGACACTGTCATGGGGTACACTTCCTAGTGTTGTTACAAGATTTTTAAAAGTATCTTACAACTACATGATGCACAGGATCTTTTTTTTAATGGATCATATTGAGGAGCTCAGAGCTGTGTGACCTGCACAACTCGCATTTTAAATGTCGTTGCCATAGAAAATCTACATTTTGCTGCTGGCTGAGGAAGAATGCATGTAGAAGAGCATCTGAATTATCCAAATCTCAGATGTGGCAAGAAATAAGCTAATGAGGGTTTTACCAATATTGGTGTCAGGTTGTCCTGGAAGCCAACTAAAAGTCAAAATCCAGCCTCTAGTGGAGTCTGTGTGAGCCTTGATACTCATCCACCTGGGAAATGCCCCCATAACTTCACTCTTCGCATTACATGTCTTGTACTTGTTCACAGGGTTGTTAACTCCCAGGTGTTCAGATTTTACTTTAATGAGAACACTTACTAAGTTTTTTTAAGAAGATCTATAAGGAGTTAAAGGTTTATTTTTGCAAATAGCAAAGATAAACTACATGTGCAACTGAGAACTGGCATTTATTTTCCTCCATTCAAGTACTTATCTCCTCATGGCAATGAGGAGCAGGCTGCTTCAGAATTCCTGCCTTCTGCTTTGCTCCTTGACATGCTCCAGTGTGTGCAGAGCAAGACTTAGCCTTTTCCAAAACATTTGTTTTCAAAAAACTCCACCTAAAGCTGATGAGTGCACTGGAAAGCAGCTGTAACACAGTCCAGTTCCCGATGTGACTTACAAAGACTCAGGCTTCATGGTGCACAGTATGGAGTGTGTGGCCCTCAGTTTGGCTGTGGGCTGAGAGGCCTCAATAATCTAACTGGTACATGCATTTTTATTGTAGTAGCTGTTTTTTTTGTATATTTCTGTTGTACAAATTTCAGAGATAGATAAGAAAAAATGTATAATGCAATTATTTTCAACTTAGTCAAATAAATACTCTACATTTCCAGTGGAACATAGAGTAATAGACCTATGCCAAACAGATATGTAGGTCCCTAACTTGATGTACTTATAACCTCAGTGAACAAAGGCAAAAATCAAGTTCTACATGAATGCAGCCTGTGATAAAGTGGGGTCTTGTGGCAGCACTTCTACTATTTGCTGAAGGTGGCTAGTCAGATGTTTCCTGGGAAAAGGCTGCAATGTTTTGATATAATTTTTCATCTTACAGTCTTCAAATGAGATTGCATTGGTAGTATTCTTTCAAAGGGTACTAGCTATGTTTTTTTCTTCTATCTTAGCAATTTAAGACTGTACTCCACTTACAAGGTATCATGTGTACATCAGTATCTATTGGAAACCAGGTTGCTAAGATTGATGACCATCTAGAGGAAGGGTTAAAAATTTCCAAGCTCAACTGGAGAGGGAAAAAACCACAAAAGTTGTTTAAAGGTGCTTTCATCATGAAGATTCCAACTAAAACAAATGTAGTACTTGGTCTTTCTGCTATTTAAGGTGTCTATGAGCAACATAGAGTTCCTTTGACTTTGGATTTGGTTCTTGCTGGTTCATCTGTAGGTTTCAGAAGGATTATTAATGTAACCTATGTAAATACCTCCGTAGGATTTGTATTTTCTATAACTGATTTTGATTCAGATTAGGCAAAAGCAATTTATATCCTCTTTCTTTTGTATGAACAGTTGAAGCAATGCAGATGGGAGTTCTACTATGCAGCTGAGCAAGTCACTGCTGGAAACTACTTTTTCCATGTTTGGACTATCAGATTATTTTATAAAGGCATTGTTGTACTCATAGCCAGGATACAGTTAGACCTTTTCTTTGGTAGCTGAAAAGGTCCATATTATTCCCCATATTTAACATTGCTGAAAGACAGTATCTCCTTTATTAATAAAAAACCATAGTTTTCCCCCCAGTATTTTCTACTAAATTTAAAAATAAAAACTCTTCATTTTTTTTACCCAATGAAGTCAGTATAGCTCTGAAATTCTATTTTGTCTCCTAAGATGTGATCCTACATCTGCAGTCCAGATAGAATTTTATTAGAAGTACAGCACAATACAAGGGACAAATTCCTAGGTTCAAAGCATTGGAAATGGCTTTGTCTAAAAAAGCCAAATGCAAAGAAAGACCTGTATACTAGAAATATGGTTGCCTGCATGTACACATAATTCCACTGATAAATGCACCCAAAATATCCAACTTTTATCATCTATTTCAATACATGTTTGATGTCAGGCATCGACAATACTTTAAGGCAAACCTGTGTTTGCTCTGCAGCCCAGGTTTCTTGCATAAGAATTTTATAGCAAACTCTTCATTTTTTTTCAAACTTTGTTCAGTTTGAATTCCTGATACTAGGTCACAGCTCTGAAATCTGCTACTTGCTCATATGCTGTCACCATGAGCTGCTGAGCAGGCTGTGGTAGGCTGTAGCAGCACAGGGTCTTCCCTGTGCTGAGCAGGGCTCAGATTGTCAGCTGTGCCAATCCCAAGATCTCCTGGGGACTGAATATTAGTGTGGTGGTTTTTCTGGGCTGATGTCTATTTTAAATCTCTTGTGACATACTGAAAAAAATTCCTAGTCTGAAGATGTTTTGTGCTTTCCTCTGTTATGCTGTAAGTTAACAGGTTTGTGTACTCTTAGGAAATAATAAATGACATTGAAATCACCCAAGAAGCCAGGAAAATACTATGGCAATAGCTGTCAGATGCAGATTTTTTTTTTTTCTGTGTATGGTTGTGCACATCCTTTAAGCATACCAGGCTCTGCTTTGTAACTCCTTGACCCTGGGATGTTTATGTGCTTTTAAACACTAACATAGTGCAAGAAATTAACATTGTATTTACTGGTTCAAAATCTAATGCTGCAGTTGTCTGTAGTCTTACAGGACGTTCCTAATTGGAGTAATGGAGTAAAGGAGTTCTGCTATGCAGCTGAGCAAGTCACTGCTGGAAACTACTTTCTCCATGTCTGGCCTATCAGATTATGTTATAAAGGCATGGGTTTATTGCTAGCCAAGAGACAGAGTTAGACCTTTTATTTGGTAGCTGGAAAGGTAGAAGAATTCCTGATGCCAGGCCATCTCTAATGTCTTGTAAGAGTGCTTTTGTTTTGAAAGATTTGTCTTTCCTGTGGCAGCTGAGTATTCTGAACTTAATGCTTTGCACCCTGCTCAGAAAAACATACTCTGAAATTCATACAAACTTTTAAAACTTATTATGTCTAGCAGAGACAGATTTAAGATTACTGAGGTTTCTGGTTGAAGTACTCCAAGCAGAAATCCATACTCCATTATGTTCTGAAACATTATGTGACCTTAATTTTCCAGGTATTTTGCCCTTCAAATTGAAGATAGTATTTTAATACTATTTAAGTCTCCTGAAGAGATTTGTAACATGATAGACTTAAGTTGTGAAACATGTGAACATAATGAAAGATAGAAAGTAATATATGATTTTGTATTTTTTAAAATGTATAGAAGCACAACAATACACATCAAAAATATATTGAAATAGGTGATAAAAGTTGGGTATTTTGGGTGCATTTCTCAGTGAGATTATGTGTGTACGCAGGCAACCATATTTCTTGTATGCAGGTCTTTCTTTGCATTTGGATCTTCTGGCAAAGCCATTTCCAATGCTTTGAACTTAGGGATTTGTCTCTTATGTTGTGCTGTACTTCTAATAAAATTCTATCTGGACAGCAGATATAGGATCACATGTCAGGAGACAAAATAGAATTTCAGAGCTATACTCACTTGGTTGGGGGAAAAAAAAAGGAAGAATTATTTTTAAAAAATCTAGTAGAATATATTGGGGGGAAAACCTACGTCTTTTTATTAATAAAGGAGATACTGTCTTTCAGCAATATTAAATATGGGGAAATGAAAGGTATCAGCAGCTAGTGTTGTGCCCAGTTCCACAATATGCTAGAACTGGACCTAAGAAATTATAGCAATAGCTTCTGATGGTTTATTCCCTCTAATGTTAATCCTTGAGAAGTCACATATCTGTGCAGTATGGGAGATGCAAAATATCTCACTGCTGAAAAATCTTGAAGAAAGGAGGAACATTATGGAATTGAGCTGTAATGGCACTTATGCTGGATGTGAAATTATATACATTTGCACATATATCTATATATTTCATAAATGTATATCTTGATGGTTACTCTAGGCTTTGGTGGGGTTTTTTTTGGTCTAAAAATCGAGTTTTATTCATATACACCGAAGAAGTGTAAGTTGCAGGGTTTTCCACAGCTGTTTACAATGCATACTGTAACAACTTAGTATAGCTTGCCTTAGTTAAAGATTTCATTGTTTTGTTGGTAAACCCAGAATATTGTTTAAGAACATCCTTTTTACAGCCTGTGTGCTGGCAGCTGCCTAACAGATCATATGAATGTTACAATGTCAGACAGAATCACCTAACACATGGGTGTCACTGCTGAGACATTTTTCAGTCACAGCTTCAAGTTGGGCATTCTAGCTACTAAGCACAGGAAGGAATGCAAAACACAACTCAGCAGGCAACCATTCTGCTTGTCTGAACTGTTGTTTGCTTGTTCTAGGCTGCCAAACACTGAGATTTCCCCATGTATTTCATTAGTTCTTTCCCATCCCTGGGGCTTAGATGTGTATTTGGTAGCCTTCTCTGATAGTTTCGAATGCAGTGGTCAGTAGTGACTACTAAATTGGGTCTTACTGGCTGGTCCAGTTTTGGTGAAGTCAGAATAAATTACTTTCGCTGACAAGTCTTCCAGTTCTGATTTTTAAGCATCACAGGCTGCCTTGGCACTTGGTGAGTGTGAACATTCACCCTCGATTTCTGCCAAGCATGTAGTAGGACAACTGTAAGCACAGAAATGCAGCCAGAAATTTTGAATAAGAGCTGTGAAAAATCAAGTCCCCTTTTGTCTGTGCTTCTAGGTATTATTTTGCCAAAAACTACCAACTTGACCTCTGATTTGCTAAATTTTACTAAATAGCAACTGCAAGTAATCTAAAAAAAGTTGTTGCAAATTATTCAAGACTATATTTGCTGATTTTTTGTTTCATCTAGAAAGCTGTGAAGTTTTGTGTCTACTTTACTAACTCAGAGTGATTAACTGAGCATACCCCAGCACTCTGAAATGCACAGAGAAAGGGTTTGGGAAGACTGGAAAGGAAAATGCAATCAAAATATGAAAAGATTTTAAATCTTATAAAAATTTCCAATGTTGGTAGCATTAAGGAAAGATCCTTGTCAGAACTCTAGAATTACTGAGTGCATACAGTAACATATCTGCTTACTATGTCTCTTAGGAGTTTCATGAACCAGAATTTTTGTAATCCCCTTAGTCTTTATTGAGACAACAAACTTCAATCTGACTTTGGAAAGATGAGCTTGGGTTTTTTGATCTTACTCTCACTGAGAACGAAATAAATTTGTGGCCACTGTTTTTGCCATTTGCAGAATCTCTTCACAGTGTTTTGTCAGTTGTAATGGTGGTATCTACAGTCTTATGATCTCTGGTGTTGCTGTGGGGCAAGCACTGTATGGCACTCTCAAATGAAGTCAAACTTTCCTGTTCATCACATTCCAGTCACAGATAAAAATACTTTATCTGGTAAAATACAGGGCAAGAGGGTTTCTCTCTATCATTTTACAAGAGACAAATAAAACTAAGTTTTAACTTTGAAGAAACAACATGATCTTGTCCTTATAACTGAAAGAAAGGATCATTTGCCTGTGCAAATTAAGTCCTCCATAGTTTGTAGTCACTTTTCAAACTCCTCAACCCGACAGTGAAATTGTGTAATCTGATAATGGCATGCCTGAGGCTTACTGCAATTTTTTTGGGCAGTGGTATTAGCAGATGATGTGCTCTGTTGATTTTAGTCACTTAGGGTTTGATTCTGATCCCACTGACCTGAGTACAAATGCAGAATGACTTCATTGACTCCTGTGGAATTACCATAAACATCTTGGTGTAATTGAAATCCGCATTAATTTCATTGCACTTGTGGTTCTGCTACAGGATTTTCAGAAGCCACTAAAGAAAGGAAGATATGGATGACTTTCCCCATCTCTTTGTGACAGCTTTCCTAATTCAAATAGTGTTTATGACTGACCAATTGTTAAAATTGTCATGTATCTGTCTGTGTGTTTGCACTGACGACTCAAGGTCGTTGTGCTAAATGCACATGATGATTGACTTAATGATGTCTAACAGACAGTTTGAGTTGTTTTAAGATTCCTGTGCCTTGTCACTAGAATTTCTCTTTATTCATGAGCCTTTGCACTGACTTTATAGCCAGTTTGAAACTGATATGAATATATTTGAGTGCCTGTGGTTGGATGGAATAATTGGACATGTTCTGGAAGTGGTAACTAGTTGGTGTTGGTTAGTGGTCATTAAAAACTATTGAAATGCAGGATCCAATCCTGCAGTCATTTTTCCTCCTCTGATGCTGTCAATGGGAGAGCTGTCTGCATAGCGTGGACTAAGTGTTAGGATTCAACATAGCAGAAAAAGTTTGTAGCAGATTTTATAGCACAGATGTTTTCAGTGGCACAGAAGTGAATGTTTCCTGTTTAGTGAAGACTTTTTCTTAACACTGGAGGCTTGTTTTTCAGACTGGTAAGCCAAACTCTCCACAGCAGGCCCTTCAGTAATGTTTTGTTTTGCTTTTAATATAAGATTAGTTAATTTGATGTTGAGCCTGATGTGCATTTTTCTTCCTTTATTTTACTGATCAATGAAAATTAATGCAATCCTGTGCCTGTTTGCTGTTTGTGGTTCTCAAAACCTTCCATTTCGGTATTTTAAATTTTCAAATAAAAGATGGTAATTGATGAAGGTGTCAGAAATATCGACGTTAATAGCTACTGACTGCTACTCATAACTGGCAGTTAAATAGTAATCAGTTCTTGTTATCTCTGTTAGTAATTTGGTCCACTCTATCTTTTATGCATCCTCAGTGTAATTTAGGGCTAACACAGGAACAAAATCAATAGGAAAAGAAAGGAGGAGCATGAAAATGTAAGTGTGGGCTGTAATTTTATACCAAAAATATCTGTTTAATGAAACATGATAATATGGTCTAATTGAACATCTCCCCTAGATTTCACTAAGGTGTGGATATGGAAAATGATTATCTATAAGTATTTATAAAGCCCTGAAACACTGGCATATTTACAGTCAGATCAACAAAACATTTGAAGTATGTTTGTGGTCAGTGGTAGATCACAGTATTTCAAGGTGTTCAAGTTATGGAGGAGAGCTGAAGATCTAAGTCTGTTGTGTATTGGGAGGCATGTCTGCCTTGGAGTAGTGTTTGTTCTGCAGGAGGAGATGTACCTTGTGTCTTTTCTGTTTGCAGGACTTCAGCTGCAGGACAGCCCTGAGCCATTCCCCTCAAAGGACTGAGGAGATCTTCACCTTCCTTTAACACATGGCCTAGTGAGGAGACATGGTGCACACTCTGTACAGTCACAACAGAAGAACTAGTGGAGTCTGTCCCAACCTCTGAAAAGCCTAAACTGTCATGCTCTTCAGGAAGGGTACATGGTGTGTCTTTGGGTCTGCTACCAACAAGGGGCACCTGTAGCCCACACCCTGCATGTGTGGCTTGAAAGGTCACAGAGACCATTGCCCAGCTCCCACAGGTGAAATTGCTCCTACAGACACAATTTGGGTCCTCTCTGAGTGCCCCTAGCCAAGCAGACTCCAGGGTGGAAACCCGATTTGGATTGAGATGGAAGAAAACTTTTGATCTGGTTTTCTCCTGGGACAAGGTGGGCAGCTGGGGGCATGTATGAATGTAGGATTTTAGCTGTGTTCAGAGTTGGAGTGCTTGCAACACCCACTCCTGTATTCTGCCTCCTTTCCTTTGTGATTCTGATCCTCAGTGGCCTCAGAAAAAAAGCAAATGAGGGTCTCCAGAAGTGTCTGACCTAAGTATGTATTCATAGCTCTTGCAGTACTTGTCTTCCTGGTCAAATTATTTTCCATGTATTAATATCTTACAACATTAATTGTGATAAGTGGCATTATCTTAGTTTAACAGATTACGAAAACTGTAGCAGGAGGGTGATGTAACTTTTTAGCTCCCAAAGGAAGTGCTAGATCAAAAAGAAGATTTAATATCTAGCTCAGTTTAAAAGCAGATGTGCCAAAAGTAGAAGTGAGCAGTCAATGAGGCTTGAACTCCAGTATTCTGGTTTGCTTTTAAAAAAAATAACTTCAGGTATTGCAGATGCTAAAAAACATAGAGGAATAGAAATAAAAGAAGATCTAGGTTGTTAGATTTTAATATATTCACCACACAGCTCCTACCTTTCAACACCAGAAAGCTGAAAGTTAGAATTCCCAGTGTGACCACTTTTTATTCACAATGGACATCGTGTCTATTACCATATCTGCCTTGACCAACCACAATTAAATATATCGATGTGATCTCTCATTCCCTCACCATTTAAACTTTGGTCAAAAGCATCAAAACCTCTTTTTTGGATTGGGAAAAAAAAAAAGCTTCAAATTGCTCTTTAGTCGCATTTTCAATTCATAGTGGAAAAGAAAGCAAACTGCAAATATGATAGGGAAATACTTTTAGGTCTCTAAATCTGTCGTGTAACAGTTCCTCCCCTGCTATTTCCCTGGTTGTATCCCATGCATAAGATATTGTCCCTGCTTATTGAGAAAAGGCAAGTATTCATCTGCCCTTCCTGTACAGCTTTTAATTGTATAAAATGAGCATTTATCATAGTTACCTAGAGTGGTTAAGGCAGATAATTTATTGTCTACTACTAAATTTGAGATTTTGGATATTTATTACCAAATTATTTATTATCTAAGAACAGTACTGGGTATTCCAGAGTACTCTCTCTTGCTGTTCACTGGATTCCTCTCAGCCACTCTCATTTTTATCTATCCATGGGGCTGTCTACCACGTGTTTGTTCATTCTTTAATTGGTTAATTAAATCTGTTGTTATAGTTTCTAGTTGAAGTGATTAATAAAGCCTTGCAAAATAATCTGTTAGGTGCACAGAGCCGTTGTGGTAGGCTTTGCCTGATGATTTGTCCTATGTTACTGATACCTGTAAGGGTCTGACAAAGGCCACATGAATCTCATGAGGTGATTAAAGTATTAAGAATAGGAAGTCTTAAGCAAAAGTTAATGTAGAATCAGGGTTTTTGTGGATTATTTTTTTCCTATTGGCAGTAATTTGATTTGAAGCAACTGTAGGTACCTCCATTATGTATGTATGTATGTATGCAAGTATCTATCTATCTATCTATCTATCTATCTATTTTCAACTAGTAGTATTTTCTTCTGCCTAAACAAAAGGTTCACAAGGTTCCTCTGGAAAAGCAATCCTTCCTTTTTCTTTTGTAGTGATAATATTGATTCAATTTTCATAATATTAAAAGAAAATCCCCATAGCCTTCTGTTTATTGATTTGTCAACAGAAGACCTTACTCAGATCAGAATTTTTGAATGTAAAAAAATTGTCCATAAGCAAAATGTAAAATAAATTGAGGATTTTAGCCTTTTTTGTTTTACATTTTCAGGACACCTTCAAGAGAACAAAAATATTTGTATGTATCATTCATCTTATCACTTCTTTGTGCTAGTTATCACTTTTTTTTCCCCCTGGTAAGTTTCAGAGAATCAAGAATTGTAATAATTTTATCATATTACAGTTAAAATTTTCTTAGATGGTAGGAATAAGTGTATTAATATTGTCCGAGACTTAAATATGGAAATAGGGTATTAATCACAGTTCATGTAAATTGCAGAATGTAGGCTATCAAGTGAGATTAGAAGTTATCTCATGATAAAAACACCATATCAGAAAAGAACATTCTCTTAAGTAGTTTTTGTCTGCATGTAAGGATTTTGTACTATTGTTTTCTAATAAGTTATCTGTCATTCAAAAAGAAAAGTCCTAGATCTGGGAAGAGTGGGGATAGAGTGGGACCAAAGGGCTTAAGGATGTTCAAATGACATCTGAGATTATCTCTGAGGTGCATCAGAGGTAATGGAGCAGAGGAGATTTTGCAGAATGTCTGCTGAAAACCTGGTCCTTGTTTTCTGGAGAAATACAGGTTGTATGTGCTCAGTTTAAGACAATGTTTTCCATTTTTTAAAATTTTGGATCCTTCTTTTAGCTCATTTATGTCTCTAAGTCTCTACAATGCCGGCACCCTTGTAGTCTCCACAGTGTAGCCCCAAGCTGCCTGAGGTGAGGGATGTTGATTTCACGACTGTGCAGGGCAGCAGCTGCTTCAGCAACTATGGAGAGTAGGCACTGGGTGAGGAATAATCCCAATTTTTGGAACTCCAATCCCTGCAGGAGGTGAGCCAGTATCAGCAGCTGAAGGTAGTTTTCAGTGCCTCACTTGCACTAGCAATCTGCAATGCCTCTTTTGTAGGGCTGGGCCTCTTCAACTCAATGGATTTCCAAGAGTTAAAGGCTAACTAATCCCCTAATGCTTTCAGGTGTTGCCTCTTCTCAGTTCTCTGCTGTGGAGGAATTGAGCTCTAGCCTGAAAATGTTTAGCTAAGCTTGCCTTCTTCAGTGCATTTTAACTCCTTCTGAGACTTTTTGTGCAGCTTCTTTTTCAAGAAAAGTAGACTTTGAGGAATTGTGTGCAAATCAACTCTCCAGGGGAATTACAGGGCTACCCAGAAATTCTTGCTCTTGTTATCCCTGCCTTGGCAGCACTGCTGAAGGATGTCCTCACGTGGTGCCAGTTAGAAGCAAAAGTTCATTTTTATTGGATACTCCAAATCAACAACTTCCCAGGTTTAATGAAGCATTTTGAAATCCTCTAAAAATGTGTTATATACCATTTGTTTAGAAAGGAAAATCTATTATAGTTTTATACTGTCTGGTGGAAAAAACATTTAGTTTTGCCGTCTTGGAATGCAACTGGTATTCTGTGGCTAGACAAGCTGAAGTATCATTTTTGACTATGTTGTTTTGTTTCAGCAGACCTGCTGTCCAAACCAGCATGTTGTGTTATGCCAATCTAGTCCCTTGTCAGCGTGACAGACAGCTGTAGTTAGAATACAAGGCTTAGGTGTTCCACCCACCCCCTCATCTCTGAGGTTGTATTCCAGTTCTTCAGGCAGTGGACACATTACTGCCAGTCTCAGTGTTTAGATTTAATTTGGGCAGAGCCTAGAGAAGACTGAACAGACATCTGAAAGCAGCGAAGGGAAGACCATAAAATGTACCATGTGCTCAGCTTCATTTGCACCATGCAATGTTGTATTTTTTCCCCCATTGCAACAAGGATCACATGTGATTTGAAAGTGAGTTATAAGAAGCAGCCAGCCAAGCAGCCAGTGACAGAAAGAATAACAAATACTCTTCCCTTTTGAAGGATCCAGCATGGATAGAGGAGGTAAGCAAACTGGAATTGAACCTATCTTCCTTTGCTATGTATTTTTGAGGTGTGTTGAGTTTCTTCACATTCTACAGTCACTAGTACTCATATCTCCGAAGTAAAGCAAAGATTCTATTTCCTAATGAATTCTTTCAAATATAAAAATAATAAAGTACCTTCCACAGAAAATGTTTTTGTACTCTTGCCTAATGACAACTTGACATTACTTTCAATGGTCATAAGAAAGTGCTGGTTTCCAGGAAATTCATGAGAACAGAGTGGTAGTTACAGCCAGTAGGCATGCCAGGAATTCCACAGCAGAAATATTTCACAGCTTAAAAGAATCCACTCCTTGGAACATGTGTTCAACAAATTAACTCAGAATAGTGAACTTTTAAAAATGGTTACTTTTTTAAGGGACATTTAGCTCTATTGTTTTACCCAAAGACAATGAAATAAATAGGATGAATTCCATAATGTTTGAAATGTTGTCATGGTTTCATTTGGAGATATCTTAATTCTTAAGATTAAGCCAATTCATGCAGAACATTTGTCTGCACACCCAGTAGATATACTTTCTTACCATTGTCTAAAATGATGAATAAATGCATTCTGTAAAGGATTTATTAGTCCTACAGGTAGATTAGCATATGTTAGATTATGTCTATAGGTTTTAAAATTAGAAATT
>NW_008685123.1:607-18126 GCF_000695815.1 Acanthisitta chloris | reverse complement strand
AAGGTGAAAGTAGTAAAGCTCTATTAAATCCATGCCAGCAGTAATCAGGTGATACTCAATTCATTTGTCTGTCCCATGGTCAGGGAATACATCCTCAGCCATTTCTGGATTTGGATTATTTGTTGACTCAGCCCCTGAGGAACTGACCTCTGAGGTCACATGCTTACAGCTCTATTGAATAGTATTCTAAATACAACTAACTTGGTAGAAATGCTAGGAATGCACATGTTCAGTTGAAGGTAATGAAATTTGCTTGTTCATCAGATTTTGAAAATCAAGCCTTTGTTTTAGGAGTCAGAGTTTGCATGTGGCAGGCAATTTTCTGGTTTTCCTACCACCCACTTGTACCCTGATTTCTTTCAAATATGGCACCCTTCAGCTGTGGAAAAGTGTGTAAATATATATATATATATATTCTAAAGACAGTAGGTGAAATAATTGAGATAGAAGTTGCATTTGAAGTTGATTGTCTTTAATTACTCTGTATTCATTCTCATTGATGTACAGAGTCTCTTCCACTCCTGCAGTAGTTATCATATTGATGGAGACATAATTTATCCTGTATCATAATCCCTTCCTTAATATTGAAGCCATTAAAATTGTTCTGTTGAAAACTTTAAAAGCTTTTGTTGGAGGAGTTTGTATAATATGTGTACCTAAAAAGAAAATTGAAAAAAACCATTGAAACTGGAATTTCAGAACAAAATGAGTCCCCTTTCAAGCAGCTTTTCTACACATACATTTATTTATATTCATATACACAGGCACAAAATATAATCCTAAATTAGAAATATCTGAATATTCAACCAATTATATACTTATTATATGGTTAGGAGGAGGACACACAGAGTACCAAAAAGGAAGCTGGAGATGTGTAGCCATAGATGTTGGTCACTGCTGCAAAAGAAGTGTCAAATTATATTGGATAGTCACCCCAAGCAAGTGAAGATGTAGTAGCTCTCTAGATGGCTATTTGGTTGCTGGCATCTAAACAGTATCCTCTTTTGGAGTTTTATGAATGCATGAGAAAGTTTAATTAAATGACACTTTTCTCATAGGAAGTATACTTGGGAGATGTTTTTTTTCCCCAATTATTATATTCAGGAGCTGCCACTTCATGAAGAACAATTTTTAATATGTAAATTCTCAGTTACAGAGAGTTTTTGCAATTCCCAAGCCATGGGCATCACAGAAGGTGGGTTTGTTGTTTTGTGTTTTATTTACCACTCATTGTCTTGGTAGCTGCACTGCTGGCAGAGTCATTATTGCCCCAGGCTGACCAGAGAAGTCAGTGGGTATTTGCTGTTAGCTGCATGTGTAGGCTATTTTTCTTAGGGTATTGAATTGGTCAGAAGCCTCGTTTGAGTAAAGCATTATAGTTTTCATTCCTAGTTGCTGGAAAGTTGCACTTTACTTTCTTTTCCAAAGGTTGCTATTTTCTTAGGCTTTCTAAAAGCCACTGACAATGCAGTAAATGGAAGAGGCTTTAAGCTAAACCCATACTTAGTCCTTGTTTTGAAATCACAGTATTTTTATTCATTTTTAAAATGTATATGTTTTGAAAGCTTGAGAGTTTGCTGTAGTAAACACTGGAAATATTTGTGGCAGGTCAATTGTCCTTTGCCTTCTGTTCATAAATTACTAAGTTCATTGGGGTTCTAGGTCATTGCTACAGCTGGAGCATTGCTATTAATTATATATTATTACATTAAAAGAAACGAAACTCAGAAAGAATAAAATCATTATATTCTCTCTTTTTTAATGTCAGCAGATGTATCTTGTAATGGAGCTGTGTGAGGATGGAGAACATAAAAAATGCTTTGTAGTAAAGGACATTTTACAGAAAATGAACCAGGGCACATCACTCAGAGCTCTGCTTCAGCAACAGCATATCTTCACAAAAACTCTAATTACCTTCCTCTATCTCTCCCATATGTTCATTGATTTTGACTGTTCATACATTTAATAACAGTTACTGATTGATATTTTATCTATTATTGATTTTATAGGATAAAAATAGTCTGGTAAAGAAAAAGTAAAATACACCACATGAATGCATATTAGAACTCTATTTTTCTTACAGATATAATCACTGCTACCATTTTCTTTCTCTTTCTGTACCAGCTGTGACAATAACTATATTATTATTTCCTAACTTGCAACTGCTTTGCGTTATAACTTAGTTCAGTTGTCAAATGTACAGTCTATTACAGGAGGTAAAAAAGCAGAAGTGGATTGTTCTTGATACTTCCTAACATTGTGTGTTGCATTTAGGGTTCAGTAAACATTAGCATTTTCATCCACCACTCAGAAGCATTGCAGTTCTGCACAGTCCACAACAGAATGAACCTATCCAGCCAAAAATGTAAACCTGGTAGATAGTGTAGGATGACAAGTAGTTCTGGAGGTTTTTGTGGAGAAATTATTAATCTCTTTGTTCCAACATATTGCTTCTAGAGACCCTCCATTTACCCCTTTTCCCATACAGATAGCTGGGGTTATGGAATGGGGCCTTTTTATAGCCTTGTCTCTTCTGTGTACTCATTGAAAGGCCAAAAAACCTTGACTCACTTGGGATATAAAAATGAACCTCAGGTATGAAAATATTTGCTAAATATACAGTATAGACTTTACTTCTTTTGTTGGATGATGTCAGGTGATCTACTGATAATAAAGACTGGTCTGTTATGAACTTTTTCCTTTCTTACAGGGTTGTGGTGAGACATGAAGTTTCAAAATTTTAAATTCTCCTATGACTCCCAGGAAGAAATGGGAAAGATGGTTTTGGTTAGGCTTCCTTGATTTAGAATAAAATGCACTGAAACAGCTCAAAGGAATTAATCAAAAGAGTTTAAAACATTTCTGTCAGAATCTATTCACTGCAACTGATAACATTTTATTTCTTACTCTCTCTTGGCAGATAGTGTTCACAGAGATCTAAAACTGGAAAACATTTTAGTTAAAAGCAGAGACATCGATGAAGTAAATGAAGTGAAATTAAACATAAGGGTAAGACGACAATTGTAGCACTTCTGTTTCAAGAAAGGGTTTTAATATCCAGGTATTACTGGGAGACCTGACTTTGATACCTATTAGTAGCTTTTGAAATGAGTTACTAAATGGTGTTATTAGGGAAAAAAAGAATCATTTGGAAGCTAAGTGCCACTGTTGAAAAGAGGCTTTTTTTTTTTTTAATGGTAAGCATATTTCTCGGTCAATTAAAAAAATCCTTAAAGTAAGCATACCTTGTACATCCAGATCTGCATTAGCATAGTCCCAAGCCATTAGTTACAGGAAACCAGCAGATGCTGTGAGATGTAATTAATATTTAAATTAGGAATATTGTCAATTTAATGTAAATCTGTTAGTAATTTAGAAAAAAGCCCATTTAGAATGTGCCTTGATTGAAATATAAGTGTATTATGGGATTATTTTTATATTAATAAACATTCACTACCTAAAGACAATGTGCCATATGCTTACATCTTGCTTTTATTGAAAAAAGTAGACTTTGATGCTTAATAAATCATATGTTAATTAGCCATTGCTGATTTGCTGTTTTAGTAGTAGTTACTGTGAAAATGTTGCCATCTTATAAAATAACCTTGTAGAACAGAATTATTGGATCATAAATGTACTATCTGGGGTAGAAACCTCCAGGTTGAGAAGTGTTTTAGACACTGAAGAGTGGACAGCTCAGTAATTTACAGTGGGAGAAATTTGGGGTGTAAAACTGCTGGTTCTTAGAGCTTACGTGTTTTTATATAATATTCTGCTCATTTTAAGAAGCATAATTCTGGATTTCCCTTTCTCCTTCAGCTTGGGGCAGTTTGTACCTTTATTTCTGCAAATGGTAGAGGTAAATAAGACATTGATATAAATCTTCTGGTTTGTCAACAGGTTTTACATCCTTGCAGTCAGTTCACCACTTCCATCAGTATAAACCATTGTGGCCAGCTGTTCTTGTTTCATAGTCTTGCTTTATACATCCATTTGGAACACCAACTAGCATTCTCTGTCATCTCTCCTTCAAGGTACAAGCATTTTTCCTGGCTTCCATTCCAGGAATGTGGACAGATCTTTCCCCATTTTCCCTGTTCTCCTCATTTTAGAGGAGAAAACCTCTGTATAACTTTAATGAAAGAAGTGGAAAACAAGGAAGCAAACCCCAAAGCTGGTATGGCTAGTAGCAGTAAAATGGCTACAGGAAAGGAGAGGTACATCTCACAGTGTGAAATGGAAAACCAGCTAAGAACAATATTTAAGTGCTTCAGAGCTTTCAGGCTTGAGGCAGTTGATGTTAAATGTCAAGCTAAGGTTCACACCCTCCTGATCTTAGCTGTAAGAAACAGTCTTCCTGAATCTTTATGATTTTTTGGTTTTGGGCAGGATATGCAGGCGGAATTATGGGAGAAATCCAGACACTGATTGCTCCCGATGAAAGATTATTGCATGTGGTACACTACTACATGGCACGAGTGCATACTATGATGGGGTTTAGATGAAATTTCATTAATAATTATAGACAGACCTTTTGTTTCAAGCCATTTCTCAGTATCAGGACATTCCTTCCTGAACTCATAGATACTGACAACTTCAGATATGTGTATTGTCTCACAAACTTCGCTACAAAAAGTATAAAATGTAAAAGTATACTGAAGAATTTGGTTTTTCCACATAGATATTACAGCTGAATAAGGTTTTACTACCAGGATTAAACCCTATTTCCTATTAGTGACAGGACAAGGAGTAATGGGTACAAATTGAAAGAAGGGGAAATTTAGATTAGATATTAGGAAGAAATTTTTTCCTGTGAGGGTGGTGAGACACTGGCACAGGTTGCCTGGGGAGGTTGTGGGTGAACTAACCCTGGCAGTGTTCAAAGCCAGGTTGGATAAGGCCTTGAGCAACCTGGTTAGTGGGAGGTGTCTGCCTATGGCAGGGGGTTGGGACTAGATGATCATAAAATCATAGAATTTTAGGGCTTGGAATGGATCTTACAGATCTTTAAGGTCCATTCTGACCCCCTAATACTCTATGATTTTATGATTGTATCTATTTAAAAAAATTAAAAAATTAGCATTTCTCTGCGCCCTTTGATATGTCTCTCTTCAGGGACAAGTGCTGAGTAGTGTCTTTTTGGTAATGCTTTTAACAGCCATGGCATTATTGTCTGCCTCTACTGGTTCAGTGAAGTGGAGCAGACAAATGAGGCTCTAAAGAAAACAAGCAACGATTTATTTTAAATCAGCTCTGGGGTATGTTTGCCTACACATGTTATTTCTTTCTCTTGCTGTTCTGGAAGTTCAAACCCTCTGAAATCCTTCATTGGTTAAGAACCTGAATAGTATTTAAGGTTGTACCATCCTTTAAGCATGCTTTGGAAGGTTCATGGACACTTAAAGTTCAGAGCTGACAGGAGACATTATTAACCAAAGAATCAGAAATCAAGTGCATGTGGGGTTTGCAAATGTGCCTTTGCTGGCCAGAAGTAATCAGAGATTCAAAGACCTAGTTTCAATAGAAGGTAACTAGTTATTTTCAAACTCCCTTCTGCATAAGAGAGACAGAAGAATTCCATACAACTGCTCATGGGAAAAGAGGTATGGCTGCTGCCCACAAGCTGAGAACTATTGCCAGTCCCTTCTTGGATCAGCTGATTAGGGGATGTGCTCGCCCCACTCCCAACAATGAGTACAAACAGCTATTCCTGTTGATTGTGCATCTCCAGAGAGCAAGCAGTGACATGTGTCTGCATGACTGTGCCATGCAAGGAATCACTTTATAATCAATACCTACAGGATGCATGGAATCAGCTCCTTGTCTTCTACAACAAAGGAAGGTAGCAGTTAGGGAAGATTTTGATCAGATCTTAGGTGTTGCTATAGAGGAGTCTGGGTTCATAGCTGCTGATATTCCTTGATGAGGCTGTACTGTTTATTTTAAGGTGCTTCTGCTCTGCAATTTTATTTCTTCTCTGCTTCCCTCATCATTCAGGTACTCATTACGAGATCTTAGATGATATGCAGAACTAATTTTTTTCTGATTTTCTCATGAGCTTTATCATGCTCTCCATGCAGACAAAACTCACTGTGCATTTCTATTCTACATGATGTTGCCTTCAAATCAATCACCTCAGTCTACCTTATGTTATTGCTAAGTCAAGTTCAGTGCAAGCAACATATTGTGTCATTACAAGGTCAGCTTTTTCTCTCTTTCTGGGTGCTTTTGAAGCCAACACTGCTAGCTGAACCACAGTACCTCCCTCTAGTTATGTAGAGCTAATTTGTGACTTCTGGTGTGTGGCAGAAAATTTTAGGAATCTCCAGCTAAACAATGGTAAAAAATAATAAACCATTTATTTTAGACAATTTCCATCAAGAAACCATGCTTGTCCCAGTGTATGGGATTGGTTGTTAATTGATATTGAATTGGAACTTGAAGAAAAATCCCAGGAAAGCAGGTAATAATGATATAGCCTGTCCAAAGGGCTTTTTAGAGTTTTTCCTTTGTCTATTTAGGCAATGAATGCTTCATTTTCCATAATATAAAGATTTGTAGCCCTTTCTGTTTTATACTGCATCCTATAATATACTACACTCCATTATCCAAAATAGCATTCATTTTTTTAATTCTATGGAGTCTTTTCCTCAGTGGTTTATACCAGGAAATCATTTCACAGCTTGCTCATAACAAAGAGAAGCAAAAGAGAAATCCTTTTTGGAGGAAGATAATTAGTCCTTCCAACATTTTGATTGATTAAATACTAGTAGTATTAAATACTCTTTAAGTGAGGGAGCTGTATGGGATGAAATTACTTTTCAATTTACTAATCATGACAGAAACATAGAGTCTCATCACTGCAAGGGACCTTGAGTCATTTGATTTATTTCTCAGTCCAAAGAAAGAAGCAGCTATACTGAAGTAATTTCTGATGAATATTTGTGTAAAGTGTACTTAAAGACCTCCAGTAATGGAGACTCCATAATCTTCCCAGGCACTCTATTCCGATGCTTCATTATCCTCCTAGAAATTTTTCCTCCTGTCTGCCATGAACCTTCAGTTTGACAATCAGCTTAAACTTATACCTGCAGGCCATGATCTAATCACTTTTTTCATTATAAATTTTCAGTTAACTCACCTGCAGCCACATAATTGCTAGAGCTGACCTGAGGGAGGTGATGGGAGCCTGTGTGTGGGTCTAAGGGAAAGTGTGGAAATGCTGTTCACATTTTCAGACTATTATTTCTCTCCCTCTCCATCACAGATATGAAGAACAGGTAGGCACCTTCCTATTTTCAGCAATCTGTTAACACATTTCTCCCTTGGTCTCTTGCTCTTTAGACTAAAGAGGATGAATTTCCTCAGTCCTGTCCTGCATTTCTGTTTTTTGTGTACCATGGTCCACTTGGTACCTGTTATGTCAAAATGGGAGTATCCAAAATGGGGTGCAGTATCAAGTTGAAGCCTCACCAGTGCTGGGCTGAGTAGAAGGATTGTTGTGTATGTACCACAGATGCTAGACTTGTATGTAAAACACAGGTGATGACTGTCTTTTAGTCTGAAGTCCATGTGAAAGAACAAGAGGTAAGGGCTGGGAATCAGGCCTTCTGCCTGTTTTTCATATGGCATATTTAAATAGGCTTCCAACCCAGACCAGGGGAGGTGTGTTGGCCTTGGCCTCCTCAGAAGGAGCAGGTGTGCACAAAGACATTTTGTGTCTTTCAGCATCTTTGTATCTTTGAGCTTAAACCCACCACTCTGGTGGACTCCTGGTCTTGCCTCACAGAGCCATTGTCTGGAAACATTAACTGTTAACTCATGGTCAGCTTGAGTCCTTGAGCATCTCAGTCCATGATCTGCTGCCTGACCAGATCTTCTCCTCATGTTTGCATTCTGAGCTTGACTTTCAATATACTTACAATCATTCCTGGTTTGACATTGTCTTTGGATCTAACAGGTGGATTCTCTCTTGGATCATCCAGGTCATCAATTACAATGATATCAAGCCTATTACAGACAGCTACAAAACATACCTTGATGCAGCCTTCCACTTTGACAATGAACAAGTTATAACTACTTTCTGAGAAGCAATATTTATAAATGTGTGCATCGTTCCTGTGATATTTTAATGTCTTAAATTATCAATTAAATATTAAATACAGTAATTTGGATTACCAAAAAAATGTGAAACAGTATCAAAAGCCTTACTGAAATAGAGATGTGTGACATTTTGTGTTTCTTCTCTAACCCTTAAGCCTATCAACCTGTGCTGCATCGAGATTTGCTTCTGGCAGGTGATAATGTCTCTTACTTACCTCTTTATTTTCTTCCAGGTTCCAGTATTTTCCCAGAATTAAAGTTAGTGGGATACTTCTATAATTCTTTGATGCCAGCCTTCCTACTCGCCTTACAGATAGATACCATAATTGCCTTTTTCAGTTTTCAAGTGTTTTATCTGCCTTCCACTAATGGTTCTTGAACCACTAATAGCTCTGAAAAGTATTGTCACTTTAAAAGTACTCTGGAATGAATTTTGTCTGTTACAGCTGATTTTAAAATTTCCAACCCAAGTACTTGCTAACCTTTTGCTTCTCTGTAAAAGACTGAGGTCTTGCTCCTATGTCATTGATATTGATTGTGCTATCCACTGCTTGCACTTGACATTTAGGTTAAGATTGATGTAAGAAGACATTAAATACATTTGCCTTCTGAGCATCATCTATCAATTGCATTCTTGGTTGAATGCAATACCAGCCTCTTTATTCATTGTTTTCCTACTACTCATATACTTATAGATTATTTCATTTTTAGTTTTATCCCTTGCTAGTTGCTCCTCATTTTTCCTTTCTATTTTGCCCCTCTGTGCTTATGTTTTCCTTTTGTTCTTATTTCCAGTAGTATCAATTTCTTGATTCAGTCATTTTATTTTGTGTAGTATATGTATATAAGGATATAAATTTATAGAAGTCTGTTAGTTTTTTCAGGATGGTAAAATGATGAATTATTGCTGGTTTAAAATGTTATCAAAATGATTGATTGAAAATGAGACCATACAGTAGATGTGGCCAGTTTGGCAATATGAAGCGTAAAAACTTCCTTTAAAGTTTTGTTTTCATAGAATCATAGAATTTTAGAGGTTGGAATGGACCTTATAGATCATCTAGTCCCAATCCCACTTTGCCACAGGCAGGGACACCTCCCCACTAGACCAGGTGGCTCAAGGCCTCATCCAACCTGGCTTTGAACACTGCCAGGGTTGGGGCAGCCACAGCCTCCCTGGGCAACCTGTGCCAGTGTCTCACCACCCTCAGAGAAAAAACTTTTTCCTAATATCTAACCTAAATTTCCCATTCTTCAATTTGAAGCTGTTACCCCTTGTCCTATCACTGCAGTTCCTGACAAAGTCCCTCTCCATCTTCCCTGTTGCCCCTCCAGACACTGGAAGGTTGCTATGAGGTCTCCATGCAGCCTTCTCCAGGCTGAACAGCCCCAATTTCCTATGTATGTCTACATAGTTTTACCAGTCATGGTATTATCAAACCATTAAGTTAACCATTTCAAGATCCTTGACATAATAACTAGATATCTAAATCTTGTTGCCTACCCAAAACATAAAACCCCTGAGATCACAGTTAAACAAGCTTTTTGATTTGGTGGGACAGCACCAAATAAAATATTCACTGTCAATTTCCCATTGTCTTGTGTGAAGGCTAAGTATGTCACCTCCATTGATTCTGGAAGTAAAAACCACAGATCTTGCTGTGAACTCACAACCACATCTCCCATTAGTATTGTTAAAATGGCCCCAGAGCAGAATCTTTCTGATGTGACTGAAATAATATAGAGTGATTAGTGAATAGATTATAATTTGTGAAATTTTAATCTAGCATATAAATAACTGGGTTTGAAAATTTTTATTTTAGAGTATTTTGGCATAGATTTTGTTCATGATATGATGCATTCAAGCAAGCAGAGGCTTTGTGTTTTGCAAAAACCCTATGTTCTTTGGTACTACCCTTATATCTGGGAGAAAACCAAGTCTATGTGATGTCTTGCAGTACTTTAAGTCAGCATGTTATGAATACTGCTTTAATAACTTACTATGGAGAAAAAGAGTACTAAGTTTAATCATACAGCTAATGTCACAATGTCACCACCCCCTTAACAGCTAAATGATAAAAGTGAGGACACATCAGCATGAATTGTTAAGGTCTGTACATTATTCATTTAAACATCTGCTGTTGGTTCCTCTTTACATATGGGAATAAATTATACCACATCAGCACATTCTTCATGCATTGTGTTTAAGCATTTAAAAGTTGGGTTTTTTTCTATTATTAATACTATTTTTTCTGCTTGGTTGGCAGCCCCTGAAGTTATCAGTGCCTATGAGTACAGCCAACAGTGTGACATTTGGAGCATAGGTGTCATTATGTACATGCTGTAAGTAGCTTGTAAAGGTAATATAAAATGTACAGACCCATTTATAATATGAGTACTTACAGTTTTGCACTGAAATAAAAATAAACCTGTGTGCTAAATCTTAACAAAAGACTGAACTCTTATAATTGCTTGTAATGAGTAGCTATAAACTCCTATTATTGCTATTGTATGTAAACAATGCAAATTTCTAAGCAAAATAAGGTAAAAGATACAGTTCAGTATTAAAAATTGAGTATTTGATTTACGAACCACTTAATAATCCTGACATAACATAACATTACAGAATATTGTAGCAAAACACCATAAAACCAAACTGAGTGTTTAGGCCTCACTTTTTCATTGTTGTCTTGATCTATATATGAGAACTAAGTAACTGATTTACAGATTATTATCTTGAAATGGATAGCACAAACTGTGTAATCAGAGTAAAGGCTTTTCTACTCCACCTCTGCCTGTGGTAACTCTGTAACCGAGATGTTCCAGGGCTGATAGGTCCGTGGCCTTTGAATGTTTATTAGTTTGTTGCTTTTAGAGGAAGAAATGAAATTTCACATTTGTAAAAGTACATGCATACTATTATTGAAGTATTTCATCATTTAGAACATTTGTCTTATTTACAAAATAATAACTCCAGTCTGAAAAGCCTTAACCTGCCTAGATTAGCTAAATAACATAGAAACGTACCCCAGTATTTAACAATAACTTGTTGCCAAGTATGTAAACCACTGTGCATAAGCAAGTAAACTGTCAGATTTCATCCAGGGACTTTCTTAATGTATTTACATGTTTTTTTTCTTCCCACTTTGTGTTTTTCTTCTCACAGCTGCACTCACATGATGCTTTAACACCAGTGTTTTACAGTGACACCTCTTGCCATTTCATTTGCTATTATTTCTGTTCTGGGGTTGTTTTACTTTTGTTGCATAGAGCCAAGTTCTTTCATAACTTAAGATTTTGTATCATTTTTTGGCCATGTGGACACAGAGTTTTATAACCTCGTCTTTCCTGGATTTTCTTTGTTTTTTTCTTTCTACTTTTTTTATTTTGGTTCCCTGGATTTTTTTCTTTGCAATTAGTTCACTTTTCTTCCTGTGTCAGCATGATGAAGTGTTCATAGCTTTATTGCCTTTATTGTTTATTTTTATTTATTTCTGAAATCGATAGGTACTATTTATGCTGCTACAGAATGAGTTTTATTGTTGTACTTCATGGTATTAATGTTTGCATCATGATAGTAGGTTTTGTACAATGTAATACAATAGAAGATACTATAAAATGCTTGGTAGAAATGGGGTGGTTTGACTGGCTAATAAGAATCCAGAGCAGTGTCTGCAATCAGCTTAGAACTTGTAAAATTCAGAGCAGTGAAGTGTGTTGATTGCAGCCAGAGCTTAGAACTCCTGACCTTCTCCCTTAATTAGTAATATAAATATTTCTTAAAATTAGCATTTTGTAATCACAAGAGTGTCAGAACAAAATAACATTAATTCACCCCTTGTTGTGTTGACTACCCAAGAATGAAAACACTGTGTATGAATTAATAGAATGCAATTCACACTCCTTTTTATTGCTTAATTTGAAAACAGTAATACAAAAGCCATAAGATCATCTTCTGATTTTAATTCTGTTTTTGCAAATTGCTTTTCTTCCCACCCCGAATAATAGCTTGTGCTCCTGGTGCTCCTCTAATGGGCTTAAAGATACTGTTAGAGCCATTATTGCTACCATTGCAACTTTGACCCTTCCTGGCTGCAGCTAATGCCTCTCTGGTAATTTGCTAGCTGCCAGGGCTCTCTTTGCAGTGCAGATGGTATGCTTCATCTTAGCACCAAGGGTATTATTGCCACGACAGGCTTGGGCTCTACCTATATGGGGAGCACAAGCCCTGAGGTGACTCATGAACTCTGTTTTCATGAATGTTAATGCACAGGGTTGCCTCTGCATAATGGGGCAATGCTGGCGTGATGGATTTTCAGATGTAATTTAAACTGAGGTGTACTTTACACTTTCCATTTCATTTCTATGTTAACATATACTAGTAGAAGCAGACACAATAGTAACCAACAAAAGAAAATCCATTAAAATACAAAAGTATGTCAGCAGACAGAAAGAGTAGACTAGCAAAAGTCCTGCTGCCTGTCATGCTCTGGGGGTACAGTCCATGTGCTGCTCTCTAAATAGCTAAGGGTCAGGGGCTTCTTTTTTCCTGTGCAATCTGCACCATTGGGTTTCTTGCTCATTCTTCCAAGTGTGCTCAGAGACTTTGGCCCCTGCAATAGTTCTCAAAAACCTTTGTGCAACTGAAACAGCCTAGGATGCCTAATAAATTACTTCCTGCATTGCAACAATAAGAAGCCTATTAACAAAATGTGGTAATTCTTGCTCCTTTCTAAAAGTACAGAAAAGTTCTTTCCAGATTTTCAAGGTGCCATGTGATATCTTTCACCTACTTAACTTGATTTCTTCAGTTGAAGTTATCTGTTGTCTGTCACTGCCTTAGTCTGGAGAGAATTTAGTACTATCTGTGCATAGCAGAATAATGGGCATTGTCACCAGTCAATACTTATGGTATCATGTCCTGGAATGAATGCATTCTGCCCCTTTTCTGTTCTTTAAATTGAGTTCCATGTGGATTTAAGTCCTGAGGGAGACTGGGAAAGAGAATTGGAGGATAAAACCCAGCAACGTTTGTTGAAGACATTTTGAGATTAAAAGTTTTGGGGGAAAGGCACTAAAATATTAATTTTATGTTTTATCTTAAAAATTAAAGCCATGTGAATGAAACACCACAGTATTTTGCTTTGATATAAAGTGACAGGCATCCTTCACTAGGATGTGACAATTACATTTTTCAGTAGCTACTTAGGTGTTTTGGGAATATAACCAAAACCATTATTTGTTACAAATAATTTATTTGATGAAGTTCACTTTGTTTTGTTTTTTTTTTTTTTAAACATCCACATATAGGTGTTTGCCTTCAGCCAGCCAAGGGATTTGGATGGGTGAGTTATGGAATCATAAAATGCTATGTATGTTCAGTTTAATTCTTTTCTAGCTTATATTTTAGTTGTTAAACCTTTGGATACTATTTAAAAATCCATATAATAGCAATTACCTTTTACTTGTGTGGATACCTAGTAACCAAGATTAGATCCCCTTTTAACCTCATAACCTTTTTCCTTCAAATATCTCTGAGAGACACATTTTTAGAACTTGAGTCACTTTCGTAGTGTTCTCTGAAGTTTTTCCAGTCCTGCCAACTTTTTGATTTCACAGTGATCCCATAATGCATAGTTTTTTCCTCACCAGGGAAGAATAGTAGGTATTCATTCACTGACCTTAATTTTCTTAAACCTTTTATAGCAAGCTTAGAAGAAAATCTTTTGAACTAATAAGAAGGGAAGACCTGTGCTTAAAAATTTGATATGGGAAACAGTTAGTGAGACTGGTAAGTACACACTGTTCTCACAAAATAAATGCTTACTGTATTGCAATGAATTCCATAAATACAGTAGTTTTGGTATTATATTTTTTTTTTTTTGCTTTTAAGCAGCACACCTTTTCTGCAAAGCAAAACTGATGTTAAAAATACATTGACATAAATTATATCGTGAACTAATTTCCTAGCATTGTAAGTAAAATAGTCTCTGCTGAATTAAAGCACTCAGTTGAAAATGTGTCTAGTTGTTAGCAGAAATGAGACAGATTAAGTTGTGTTTTTTCCCTAGTAAAACAGGTATTGAAAATACTTCTGAAAGTAAATGCTGCTCACCAAGTCACAGGTAATGAATTACTTGATAACCAGTGGATAACTGTGAGTTTTGAAGAGATGCCATTTCTTTCCTTTGTGTTCTACCTCTTATATGGTACATAAAGTTGCTGTATTGCCTCAGTGGAACCCAGTAGGGTGGAAAATTTAAAAAAATGCAATCTAAGCAACAGAACACTTGTTAGGGGTCTTATCCAAAGCTCCCAAATCCATTAACATGTTTTGCGTGTATCCCATGGGCTTTTGATAAGGTTAGCAACCAAGAGTAGCTTTACACTGTATTCCTCACCAAAACCAACTTTACCTGATTTCCCATATGTTTTTGTATAATATGTAAGTACGGGTTTGGATAGAGTTTGATTAATTCAATAGTAAAACTATTTTTTTTAATTAAAAAAAGAAAAAGGAAGATTGAACTACAGGGCCATTCTGAAATGTAGTGCTGGAAGGAAACCTGGGAGCTCCCAGCTTGCTGGCTGGGCTGCAGACCTCACCTCTGGGGGAACACCGACCTTCCAGCTGTCTGATGAAACAGTTGTGCTATTTTGTAGTTGAAATTAAAGCAGAGGGAATGGCTATAGCTGCTACTTAAAAATAACACTGATGATAGCAAACCCCAATTTCTTCCATAGCTCGCTTCAATGCCATGCAGAAAGAAAAATGCCTGTGAATCACTGAAATGTGTTCTGGTATGTGGGAGGATAAATAACTCTATTCAAAACTGAACACTGGGTTTTGCCTCACACCTTCATCTACAGAAGAACCCATCTGGGCTAGCATGTACCTTTCTTCCTTCCTGCTAATTGAGCAGAGCTGAACAGGAAGCTTTTCTTCGAAGTTTCAGTGCATTCTTGTGTGTGTGAGAATAGTCACAAGCAAATGTGTAACTACAGTGGCCTGAAAAATGAGGCAATTTTCATCCAGCTCTGCCCTGCCATGTTATGAGTACCATACTGTCCCTGCTTCATGAATCCAGAGATATGTAAAACTACCATCCATGTAATTTCATGACTTTTCACCATGTGTATTCTTGAAGCTGGAGACTAAATTCCTTATGAATATAATTGCATGTAACAAGACCTTCCTATAGTTCATAGTAAACCATTCCTTCTCTCCATACTATACAATATTTCAGGCACAGTAGATTTTAATTTACAATACTTTTCTTCATTTAGGAACTAGGTATCAGACTGGCCATCTTAACCATAAAATATCTACAAATGCAACCTCATATTAGTTGTCTTCCCTTTGCACTTCCACAGTAAATGTGCGACAACTTTAATCATTAGTTTCAATGCAGAACTATATTCTAGATTTTTTTAAAGTTTGAATGTTTTCTAAATTATGAGAGATGGTCATGCTAGGGAAAGCACTCTGAGGCCTACAGACATCCTTCAATCAGAAACCATCAGAAATGAGCTCTGGAAATACACTGAATTTATTTGTACCTCCAGCTGACCTACTCCTAGCAGTTTTTAGCTGCTTCCTTAGGGAAATTTTTCTGGATGAGACAGTGCTTCAGACAATGATCTTGCCTTCATTCTTCAACATTTCCTGCAAGTGATCAGCCAGTGTTTTCTGTTTCTCCACACTATGTGCCTCACATTGGGTGCCAAAAAGGACTGTCATGGTTTAACCCCAGTAACAAAGCACCACACACCCATTCATGCATATAAAAATTTGCTTGTGAAGAAGAGTTCCTCAGCTTCAGTAGGCAGACTGAAGGAGAGTCTCCCTCGTCGTTCCATACCTTCTAGCTTCCATCTGCATGCTCCATTTGAAGCCTGCAGTTGCCTTATTTGCATTCTCCTATCATGCTTACAGTTTTCTTATGTATTACATATTGCAGCATTAAATGTTTTTCCATTTCTGGTGAAAACCTTAGGTTTTTAGAGGAGTATAAAATAAGAAGTGGGGACTTAAAGTGATGAGTGATAATATTCCAAATTCTTAAACACATGCTCATGAAGTTGTCCTAATAATGGCCTGGTTTTCAGAACTATGGAGCACCTGTGGCTCCCATCTTCAGCAGGGGTTGCAGATACTCAGTACCATTGAAAATCAGGACACCAGTTTCTACTTCATGCTTGTGCCTTCATAGCCTTTGTGATTTTACAATAGCCAGATGGGGAATGTGAAAGTGCATTATCATGTAGAGAATTCTGCATGTAAAAAAATTAACCCCTTGGTGCCATGTGACACATAAGCTTCTGCATAGGAATAAATGCATTTGGCACCACAGACTCCCACCAGGAAATCCCTACCATCTGTACCAAAAATTTATGAAGTCACAAGTCATTCTGTATGATTAAAACTGGCATTTCAAACATAGGTGCAGCAATTTTATATTCCAGAACAATACTTTAACAATAAAAATTTTAATTTAAAAGTTCCCATGTTCTTACAGCTAAACAAATGACCTCAAGCTCAATTCAAGTTAGCGGACGCCTCTGGAGGTTTATGTGTTGTCAGTTTGAGACCATATATAGTTTTGGCCGGGGGCTATGCAATGGGTTGATGATTAATTATTTACCAGAAATACTAATTAATGCAGTTCTGTTACTAGTTTTGATAATACTGGTCTTTACAACAGTTAAAACTTTTCCAGACACATTTTACTTTTTACATCTGGTAAAAGTAAGAGCCAAGCAGATGACAGGATAGCAGAATATTTTTAAGTTCCTAAGAAGTACAAACAGTGTATTACCACTACATGCTGCTTCTACACAATCTGCAGAGTACATTACTTATATACTGAGTATGATATTTGTGAAATATGGGGTAAATCTAATTTTGCAATGAATAGTTTTAGGGACATATATACTTTGGTTTGATAGTAGAATTTCCAATTACTTTAAGCTAAATTTAAAAAATATGCTGTATTCCATTTTTCTCTACCTAACATTATATATTGTATGATTGTGATATATTCTAACCATAACAATACTCTGCCTCATTTTCTTCACTTCCTACTGTAAGAATGTGATATTTTCCTAGGCCTGATTTAACAGAAGGTGGTGTTTCCTTTCAGGTGGTGGGGTGGTTAATTTTTTTTCTTCTCCCATATTGATTTTTGTTTCTATCAGAAGAATCAGAAGAGCTTTTGAGCACATTGAAGGTGAGTTCTAGTTTAGAATTCTGTGTTGTTGCTGTGATTTTTGGTGAGATTTACAGGTGTGTGAGTATATTTGTCTGAAGAGGAAAAGCAAGACCCTAAATATAAAATTTATGTGTACAGCATGAGAGATCTCTAATTTCTTTTCAGATTCACTTTTACAAGCAAACAAAATGCCTAAATCCCAAA
>NW_008685123.1:0-572 GCF_000695815.1 Acanthisitta chloris | reverse complement strand
CAAAAAGCTTATGTATGCATTTCTGCTCTGCAAATTACTTAAGCATAGCTCCAAAGGTATGTGGGAACTTGAAAAATTCAATGCAATGAAGGACTGAGATGCCTAAGGATGCCTAATGATTCTGACAAGAAATCTGCTAGAACTCTCACTTTATTAAAGTGACCTCTCACTTTCCCATCTTAAATTTTCTCAGCTACCTGCATTTGAATCTTTCTGTGCACCTAGATCTCCATCTCTTGGCAGTGCTGGGCAGTTCAGAGCAGAGTTATGATCAAACCAGACAGTTTCCTGACAGAACAGTAAAAATCACAGCTTTTTTTTAGTAACTGTCAGAGCTACAACCTTTTGTGTGGCAGCCCAGGGGTCACACTCATTGCTGAAGATGCAGGAGGCTCACACTCAACATAGAGTATAAATGTGCCTAGAGGCAAAGTCTTGTGCTTGGTGAGGGCACAGCATTGGTTTTCTTCCCTTGACCAAAATGTTGGCATTTGGGTTGGATGGACTGTGAGAGGGTCACTTTCTGTGATTCTGCAGAGCAGGCATTTGACAAGAAGGAAAAGGGATAAAAT
>NW_008685122.1:47778-64687 GCF_000695815.1 Acanthisitta chloris | reverse complement strand
CACCGCCCTGGCACCCCCGGGCTGTTTGCTCGGCGAACCGCGGGGCGCTCGGCTGCTCGTACTGCTGCTGAGTCTCTGGTGCTGATACCGACAGGACAGGGTTGTTCGCTCCCATCCCTTCCTTGAGCTTCAGGTCTTGCTTGTAGTTAGAGGTATTTGTTATTTAGTGATGGTTCGTGTCTGTGTTTTGAGGCCTCGGTGGAAGCTGCAGCCTGCAGGGTACCTGCTTTCCCCGAAGGACTTCATTGTGTTCTTCTACAAATTACCGATGTGTTATCCTACCTGGAATGCCATGGATTTGTCCTGTAGAGGGTATCAGATAGTTCTAGAGTTTTCCCTCCTTTTCTAGATGCTATACTCTTATATTTTACACCTTCTTCTGATCCCTTTTTTTCTCTTTTATAACATGCTTCATTGCAATACTTTAGCTTATTTCTTTTAAGAGATAAACTCCTTTCTGTCAAATAGGTGGACTGGTTGCACTCCATGGCAACATAGTGCCTGTCCAAAACCTGACCTTGGTACAGAGGCTTTGAAAAGTGGCCCCAGTGGAATTCTTCCACTGAAGGTGTTTGGGAGCCTCATCTGCTTTGCTTGCTTGATGCAAGGCAGAGATCTGGCTTTCTGTTGGCTCTCATTAATGATAATGGTAATGAAACTATTGTCTGTAACCTATTAAGTCAAATGAGACAATTGCTCTTCTCTTGGTAAGAGTGGAGAAAATAAAGGTTCATTGAGTGCTTAGCTGTCATCTTTCTAGGTATTCCTTTGGATATGTAGCTTGTCAGCAGCCCAGATGGGGAATGTGCACATCGTTTGCATATCAAGATGCTCAATATTTGTATCTAGTGTCTCAGTAGTAGCTTTCTTTTGTGAAATATACTAATCCTGAAACATGTCGTGAATGTGTATGTTTCAGATAACTTTCACAGTTCTTTTGAGAAAACGTTGGGCTTTCAGGGTAAACAAATGTAAGGACAATTTGTTGAAGGTTTTGGCTTGTTTTGCACCTGACTTAGGCTGGTATATGATGCAGCCTTTGCTATGGTGAGCTTGTAACTCAAGAAGCAGAAGGTATTTAACTAAGGAAGTTAGAGAGGTAACCACAACAAGTGCCTTTTTGTCTGGCAACTGGTAACAGTACAAGTTACTTAATCCTGCCCAGATGTCAGGTACACGTATGATAGAAAGAAAAAGGAGGGATGGGATCTGATAAAGGTAGTAGTCATGACAGAAAGGAACAATAGAATATATTGAATTTGACTGTACCTTTATTGAAAAAGTTGTGGTGTGACTTCCAGTATTCATTGCAGTAAGGAACTGTGATGCATAACTCAGATAATATTCTTCTTCTCAGGGTGGGTCAAAGGTAGAGTTTCCACTTACTTTCAAATGCAGGACTGAGCAAGGAATTTCAAATCAGTTGATTGAAAAAGTGTCTCTTTAGGGGAAGAAGTACTGTTTACTAGGAAATCAATGTGCAGGAATAAGATACTGGAATTTTTTTTTTTCTTTTTTTGGTACCTGAGGTAGCATAAGACACTTCTTAAGAACTGATTCTGGAAGAATTTAGATAAGTTGTTGGGCAAAATAATAGTGGAAAAATAAAAGAAGAAACAGCATATATATTCTAGATCAAAACATCCAGGTCTAAATAACAGAACCATTTATCTCTGGCACGCAGAGACAGACATGCTCAGATATATAAAGTTGTTGAAGCTAATAAAAATAAGGTGGAACCTGCAAAATGTAGCAGAGTTCTTTTCTGCTCAAATTCAAAATGCTAAATATTTGTTGTATCTCCAAGTACTGTAGGATCACTTAAGGAGACATTTACCTTTGTGTATTGAATGGGTGAGAGATGCCAAGGGTAATTGTTAACACCAGAGACAGGCATTGCTTGGGGAAAGAATGAAATTGATTCCTTTAGTGTTCCCAAAGGAGAATGGGGGCAGATGACAAACTGGCAAATTTCCCAGAGGACATTGTGGAATACTGGAGGGAATGAGCTTTGTGCCAGGACATGTGATTTAGGAATAAGAATAATATTTGAAGGCTGACAGAGCCTAATGACAAAAAATCTGAAGGGTAAAGCAGGTGGATTAAGACAGTCTGTTTTTAATGGTTCATTCAGAACTGTGAATAACTATCAAAAAAAGTGACAAGATCCATAGATTTTCAAAAGATACTATTTCCATGCTAGAATAGCCTTCTGCTCAGCTGAAATAAACCACAGTTCTAAATGAAATGGAGTGGTATAGATGTATAGTTATAAAAATATAAAAGAAATGGAGTTACAGAAAAACATTTTACTCTAGTTGAACCAACTAACTGTTGCAGAACGTTTTTGCAAAAGAAATGCATTTCAGTTTTGGTTTTCCTCTGCTGTGTCTTTCTGTACAGCTCTGTGTGGACTAGGGGTGTTCACCTTTGTGTGTAGGCTTAAATGCTAAGTTTAGAGTATCCAGGAAATAAAGCAAACCATACTTATGATTGTATACATGCACTTGAGGTTTCTGGGATGTTTCTCTGGTGCCTGTCAGCTTGGTTTGTCTGAAGTTACAGTTAAGTAAATGAGTGTTTGGTTTATAAAAGGTCAGCAACTAACTTCATGGTCACTAAAGCCCTCACCAAAATCAGGCAGGACACGCTACTGCAAACTTGGCTGGTGTAGCAAAAAGTCACCGTGGCTGTGTTTGTAATCCAGTCATTCACAGGAAGTGTTCTGGATGGTTTTCGTCTAGAATTTTTTACCCAATTATTTTTTTTGCTACTGAAATGTGTGTGTGTATAGGTTTTCTCTAAGTATCTGGTAATGAGATCTAGAAGACAACTCTTATGAGCATCTGTTGGAATTACTGCAGTGAAGTCTGCACCTCAGAGTGAGTCGTGTTTAGCTATTTTAGTTGTTTTTCTATACATTCTGATATATAAAGCTGCAGTGCTACTCCATTATCTGTGCACTGATTGCTTCCTCTGGTGCCACAGAACTGACAGTCCCAAAGCTTATATGTAACTCAAAGTTGATGTATCTGTTATGTAGTGATAAAACCCTTCAGGTCCATTAGAATTTTCTTTATTATGCTTCTTATTTAGGTTCTAAATGTGAATTGAAACATGTGAAATTGAAAGTGGAATGAGTATCATTTTGATTCTGTCCATTTAATATCAGAGATGATTCTTTGGGTGTAGCTCATCTGACTCATGAGACACCAAGCAGAACCTGTGTGGTGTCTTACCACCTCTCCCTGGCTGATAAGCGAGGGCAGGCTGCTTCTCAGAGCTGATTAACTCATATGCAAGTCTCGTGGAATTCAGCTTTTTTCCCCTGTTATTTAATATATTTTGAAATGTAATTTTTCAAATTAACCTTCAGGGAGTTCTGGTCGTGATGAGAATTTCTGTCCTGTCACTTTCAGGCTCTGACATATCTGATCTCTCTTCAGTTTGAAGCCTTTTGATGTAGGTGGATGTATCTCTGCCTGCTGTTTCTGTAGGCCTTGTTCTCGTGGTGGTTGTGCATGTGGGGTAACCCAGATGGTGGGAGGACTGCATCTTCTGGTGTGTACTGGCAGTATTTTTAGAGTGGTGTTACTGTTTAGAAAAACAGGAGGCATAGAGAGTGAATAAGAAAGCATTAATGAGTGTCAGATGCTTTTGTAATTTTTGCTGTGCTCTAAAACTGCAGCCAGGCTAGTATGTTAGTGTAAGGATGTGATTTTTCAAAGTACTTGGAGGCTAGTGAGCTGAGACCCTCACTCCCTTAGGGTGTTTTGAGAGCTCAGCCATGGTGCTGGCATAGGAGATCTTGTTGGCCTTGAATTTGCGTTTTGTGTCTTTTTACATATTTTTTAAAGTGCTTGTAGCTAAAGGCTGTGTACAGCCGCAGCCTCGTTCTCAACAGCTTATTCATATTGTGTTTCCAAGGCTTAGTTTCTCAGAGACAGTGGAAAGTAATGGTTTTTTTTTTGAGGAAACACATGACTGCCAATTATTGTGAATATCTTATTTGAAATGTGGTCATCAACAGTTACTGTAGCCTGTGCAGACCTTAAACCTTCTTGTGTTGTCAGTGAAGAAAGAGAGGCTCAAAGAGTGTGAATCAGGAGCTGGCTCTATTGTCTATAGATGGAGCCTAAGGGTGAGCAGATTTGCTAACCAAAGCAACCCAAATCTGTTACTACTTCGTTTCTGAGTGATTTAACCTACTGTGGTAAAGTACATGCTCTGTGCTTTCATTTCTTACGTATCCTTGATGGCATTTATCTTTTCAAGTACTGCATTTTTAAATCAATTTTTTAAAGGGACTTTTTCTATTTTTTTAATATTTTTAAAACTTTTGGCTATCATCAACAGTTGCAGGGATGCTGCTGCTTATCTCCCAGATTTTTGCTTTTACTCCATTGATTTATGTGTCATTTTGATCCAATCTGTTGGAATGAAGAGCAGATCAAAATCAAGACCAGCTTGTTCTCCAGACAGGATAAGTCGTGTGATTGGGTTTTGTTGTAGGGTTGTTTTATTTGTTCTCTTGACTATTTTTCTTTTCTGTTATATTGTAGATACTAGCCTAGACATAATATTTAAGCCTTTTTCAAAGTCCATGTTGACATTGTGTTAATACACAAAAACAAGTGTTTGCTAGCAAAGGAAGTGCTTTGGTAAATTTCACACAAAGAGAACCTGAACTTGCCATTGAGAGGTGAGAAGAAAGTTCATTGACTACATGCAGATGTATTTATTTCCAAGGGCTCTGAGCTGTTGTCTTACAGTCTGTTAGAGATACTGGCCTTTCACATCCAGTCTGAACTGGGCATGATAAATCCATAACCTTAATAGAGAGAAAGCTTCTATCCTGTTCCTGGTTTTTATTAGGTAATTGAGTTTAACCTTCTGCAGATCTTACTGAATTGTGGAGGTAGGACAGTGGTGAAAAGGACATGAGAATTTAGTTTCTTGTCTGATAAGTTTTGAAATGAATAATTATACCTCTGTATATTTCAGAAAGGAGAGTAAACCCTCGACCACTGGCAAAAACATAAAATTCCTCTATGTACATGCACGTATCTAATTAGACAGTATTGTTTGTCTTTGTGTCATGGCTAAAGACTGTTGTTACACAGTCAGGAACTGTAGAATTATAATGTAGCTTATGCACTGTTCATCTTAAATTCCCAAAAGGATGTGAGGAGAGGCTGAGGGTTTGTGTAAAATGACCAATAAAAGGGAGGAAAATGTAGTCCTGTGGCAAAGATCTGTAGGGATTAGGTGTGGGTGGGTGTGCAGTAACAGGAGTAATTTGCAATTCATCCTTTTCTTTTGGCATCAGTAAGGCTAACTCACTTCTGAGTCACACGGGTGACTTTTGGTTGTGCAGCCTGCCCTGCCTACACTGAAGCTTGCTAGCTTGCTTCTGGGACCAGTGCTGGGCTAATAGCTGGGAAACAGAAAGACAGTTCCTGATGGCATGAAGGTGATTTTCAGTAGTAAACCGAGTATCTGATGGAGTTGGGAGGAGGGGGAAACTAGCTCTCAAGTTCTAGGGTGCAGTCATATTTACAGTTGTATTTATCACCTGCTAAGGTAGCCTGCTAGTAAGGCATCTCTGTAGCAAAAAGAAACAGTGAGAGCTTCAGTCAGCATAAGCACAAACTAGCAGAAGATATAGTGGTCATGTTCTCTGCAACCTCTAACAATGCAGCTCTCAAAGTGCAAGAGAGGGATCATAATGCAGTAAACTGGCAATCTAGCAGAGATGCAGCTACAATTTGGAAGGAGATATTTTTTTATATATTTTACACATAAAATATTTATATGTAAAAGCCTGAATGGCATTGCACTAGAAAATAGTGTGGCATAATAGAATAAAAGCTGAACTTTCTCCTGGAACACATTTCCTTATATAGATTCTTGGCTTTGCTGCAGAGTTTTGCACAGGCATCCTGGAAGTTGGAGTGAGAGCTGGCACTCCATCCCCAACTCCTGCTGTTGCCTGAGTCATTGCGGCACATGCTGGATAATATATTGCAGTGCAGCCTCCTGAGGATCCTGCAATGCTGAAAAACAAACAGCCAGGTGAAGTGCAGCACCAGCACTGCATTGACATTTTCCTCAGTGTCATTTGCTGAGTGTTACTTGAAGTGGCTTAGAACAGATATATTTCTACCAAGAAGTTGCATTCCTACATAGAATTTGGAACAGAGTTTATAACACAGGTACAGGAGGACAAGTTCTGCTCAGTTATACTGGTGCAAATGTGGCATGACTCAGTGAAGGGTCTCCTGTATGGGAATGTGCAGCATAACTGTGTAGCTGAGAGCAGAATCTGGCCTGGAGAGCCTCAGTCCAAGGGCTTGCTTCCTGTTAAGAAAAGAAAGATGCATATCTTCTGTGGCACAATATAGCTGCAGTTCCAGAACAAACTATTGCTGAAGAACAGAAGTGTTCTTAATACAACGTTTTGTCTGTCGTGCCATCCACACCCCAACTCTTTCTATAAGCACACATGAAACTCAAGTTATAGAATGCCTACCATTCTTCATAGCTTCTGTAAGGACCATATAAACCCCAAACTTCGTCTTACAATGATATCATCAAGAACAAACTGCTTCTGTTTCTGTTAATGCCACTTTCACCCTGGTTTGTTGCAATAGTCTAACACTGTGCTGAGTTCTCATTGTTAGTCTCTTTCCTTTTCATGGAAAGGAAGGCACTGCTGGAGTTTTATGACTAGTTGAGAGTTGAAGATGCAGGTTTGACAGTGCTTTTAACAAGAGCTTTTCAAATGTCAGATTACACCTTGAATTCTACTTACAGAGCCTCAGTGTCCTATCACTGTGTGCATGTTTCTGTTATTAAAGTTATTAAGAGTTATATACATTGATAGGAGAATATACCAGTTAATTTCCTGCAGCATCTCAGATAGCAGCAGCTGTGTATGTGAAACACAAAAATAACTTGGCCTTACATGCATTCTGTGCAAAGGACAATGCCAGCCTCTGTGAGAATCAATTCTCTTTCTGTACTACCCTAATTAAATTACATTTTCGATACTGTACCTCTGTTTAATGACCTGTAATGACTACAGTGAAATTAGCTTGGTTAAGAACTGAACATGACTATAAGAATCCAGGACTCAAAGGAAGTCCAGGGGTTCTAAAATCCTGTTTTCTATGATTGGCAGCATTTCTGTTCCTGTGCGATCAGGTTACAGATCTAAGGTGATAAGCATTGAAAATAATTTAATGTTTGGGGTTTTTTTTTTTAAAGCAAGCAAAAAAAAAAAAAAAAATAAAAAAAAATTAAAACCAAATGTAAATGGTCCTAGGAGGTAACAGCCCATTTATTCCCTTGCAACTGCATTACACTTGCAGCTAGGTCTCACTGTTTCCACTCTTTTTTTTACAGATGCAAATAAATAGAACACTTGAAAGTGACATGAGTTCAAGGGTAAGAAGCTGGTCAGTGGCAGAACCAAAAGTTGGTTATGTGTTTCCAGACTACAGATGCAATGTCCAGTCATTAGAAATTCTACTTTCAAACTTTGAGTTTCTGAAAGGTGTGTAGAACCATTTCACATTCACTGTGTTGGGTTGGGTTTTTAACATCTTTAATTTTGCCTAAGATGTATGAATAAATGCAAAATGTAGATGAGTTTGGATTAAAATTTCCATATAAATGTAATGTAATTCCACTGATTGAAAGTTTAGTGAAGCTGAACATGGTGTTTTCAGTTAACTTTGCTGTTTGTAATGCCCCTCTGGAATGGGAAATGGTGCTGTAGAAACTGGGATTTTTCAGGGAATGGTATCTCCCCAGCAGAGACTAAGTGTGTGTGAAATTTACTTAGTGCCATGTAACAAGGTGTTGGATTGAAGGTCAGAAAGTCAGTGTTTCGGTTCTAAATTATGAATTTCCCTTTTCCAGCCCTGTTGAGAGAGCTGGAAAGTGAAATTTGGTGCCTGTGCCATCTGCATGGTCAGAGAATGCCACAAATGTGAATGCTTTCTCTTTCCTGCAGAGAATGTAGCACCTGTCAGCTTGGCATCTGGGTCACAGTAGATGTGTGCATGGTGAGAGGGAAAGAAGACCCATTAAATTAGTAAATTACTAATCAAATCCTATAAATTTCATCAGCTCAGAACCAGCAGTTCCAGTCTGCTCTTTAGAAATTTCTTCCAAAGAAAATAATAAGATTTTTAAAGACGTCAGGATGAACTCTGTGTTTGGTGTGATCTGCTTGGATGTCTGCCTGAGGCACAGGAACAGAGCAACTGTTACCTCTAAGATTAACTCTTTATCATTTTATGGCTTTAGCTTCTGAATAATCCCTACTTGCTTTTTTTTCCCCTGTAAATTGTAGTAACCACCCAAGATTTAAAGGTCTGTATCAACTGTTTTGTTTTGTGTGAAGAATGCAAGAATCTTGGCATTTTTATTTCAAGTGAGTTTGATGATTAAGAGTTCGCCTTCAGTGTCTCTTCAGCTGTGGTTAAATGTTCCTGTTTCATGGCTTGTTTTGTAACTGGTGGATGTACTGTCTTTTTTTAAGGAATTTCTTGTTGCAAAGCCATATGTTCCTACAGAGGAGGACAGAGGCTTTTGTCCTCATTTGCCCTAGTGCTTTAAAGCTCGTTGGGGAATTCTGCAGAGGTCTCTGTTCTGTGTGTAAATTACGCCTGGAAAAGTTTTCCAGTTTTCTCTGTCATTTGTTTATAGATAGAATTTGGTAAACTTTGATAACAACAACAGTCAGTTCTGTGTGCATGCTGAGGGAAGTTCTTTTCTGTCCCCATGGTTGAAGTCAATGGGGCATTTCTGCTCTCACTGCTAGAAATGTGCCTTGTGGAGATTCAGGGCAGTGTGTGTCTTTCTCAGAAGTGAGGCTGAGCAGCCCTATTATCTCCAACTGCAGTTTAGTTTGTGGTGTTGCATGTAACATGTCTTGCTGCCTAAAACCACTGGTATGTTTTGAAATGGAGTTATGAAAAGAAGGCGAAATATTCAGTGACTTCCTCTCCAAACTAGTCACAGTGAACAAAGTGAAGAAAGAATCCTTTTTTTTTTCCTCTCCACTTCTCACAGTGATACATGCAGTTGTTAATTTTTTAAGTGAATGGAAGGAACATTGATTATTGCAAACTTTCAGATGCATATGTGTTTGAGACTTGTTTGTTCCATTTAGGTTTTGCAGCTCATAATGAGCACAGGTTACATTAGCAAAGAGTAAGACATCCTAAGTATTTTTTTTTTTTTCCATGGGTGTCATTGCTAAGGGCCTTACCATGGATCCCAGTGAGGTCAGCAGTGCTGCAGAGCTGGGAGCACATTGATGGATTTCTCAAAATATTTGAGTAATAAAACTGTAAGGCCATTGAAAATTCAGTTGTATTTGTAGTAGACCCAGGAACAGGAAGCACATTACTTCTCAGTGCTCTACTGCTGTACCTGAGCTTAGACTTGTGAAAACATGGCCTAAAATGGCTTTAAAAAGAAACAAACTAATAAACAAACAAGAAAACTCACAAACACTGGAGATAAAATTCTTGATAATTCAAAGGTAAAGTGTGCAAGGCGTGTACAGCAGGATCAGGTGGATTGTCTTGAGTGGCAAGTAACAGGGTCTGACTGTGTGGCAGAAGAATGTGAATGTTTCATACTGTACCAAAAGCACAGGAAACTACAGGACTGGCTGGGAATGATGCCACAAATCAAAATAATGTGCAGGGAAAAGTAAGGGTAAGAGAAGGAGTTGTCAGTCCATTTTATAGTGAGTTAAAATCCACACAGCTAGTCTGTGCTAAAAAATGTAAGCAGCAGTTTAGTAACATCAGAGGACAAATTTCTAACTTGATTATGTGGACTGGAATTGTGTAAGAATTGCTGTCTGATAGGAGGTAGTTGTCGAAAGAGCAATAAACAGATTATTTGTCACTTTTCAGGCATACAAGGTAGCCTTGCTGATAACTTGCTGAAGTGGTGTTGGGAAATAGCATGGTTATGTGAAGCTAATTGCAAACCAAATCAACTTAAAATTATGATTTTGACTGTCAGTGTTTGTGGCTATGTACAACTTCTGTTGACAGTCTTGTTGTTCTGCTTCCTCTGCACAGCTTGCCTGGGGCTCTGTGGTGGATGATCTTGACCACATGTTTTTTATTGATAATGGATTCACTAAAACTGTCACTTTAAAGTATGGCACTGCCATGGAAGTTTTTACTTTAGATAAATACATAGTCATATAGTAACTTCTAAAAGCTAAAAAACCAGTACTCTTATCTATTTGCAGCGTATCTTTTACTGCCAGCAGATCTTGACCTTAGGCAAATTTAAGAGTATTTGACCCAAATATGTAAGCTTCGAGCTTAAAGCTGTAAATCACTTAAAAATGCCCACATCTTGTCTATGTTATTTCTCCTGTGGTTGGCCTGCACTGGTGCTTAAAAGTATTTGCCAGGCACTCAAGACTAAGACTCAAATTTACTGCTTGTGGTGCTGAATGAATAATGAATAGGTCTGACCTCAGTGAAGATGGTCTAAGTATATTCTGGCCTTATAGAAATCAGAATTAGGTTAGCCTAGAAACTGAGTAAAACCCTCTTGACTTTTTCCCAGCTCTTTGGTGGGGCTTCCTGGTGTCAGGGGTGAATAAGTGATGTTGCATGTAGGCATTGAGGATGTGTAGGTGCTTGGTGTCCTAATCAGATGGCTCAGTGTATTCAGCCTTAAGAAGATAAACCACCAAAATTGAACTTCAGCTTTGGATCACAGCTGTTTTTTATTTAAATGGATTTTCAATAAAACCATCTAATAAGCAGAAATGCCTAGTCAAGGAAATGCAGGAAGGGCAAGTGGGTAGTCATGAATTATGCAGTGCAGTTAAGTGTTTTCAAGAAGAAAACAATATTTAAATGTTTTAAGGATTTTAATTCCCTATTCTGAACATGCAAGCTATGATTTATGTGTTGATTGGCCTCTCTTATTTGAAGAACTTAATTTTTTTGGTTCAAATTATGTAAAAGAAATAACAACAGTGGCGTGTTACTTTAGCAGAAAGATGTTGCAATTGGCTGTTGTGCAGAAACTCTAAGTCAGACTTCGTAGTGGACCCAGCTACAGGGTAACACTCTGGGCTTTGGTTCCATGAAGCCTTGAAGCACTGGCACAGCTTTACATTCATGGACAGCTCTGGGACTGTTGATGTGCTGAAAGCTGGCTAGGCACTCCTGAGTTCCAGCCTGTGTTACAATCTGTGGTGTATTTACTGTTAACTTTTGTGGGACCCATCCTGGGTAAGCTAGGGTAGTTTAACCTGAGAAAAGTGTGAAGCATCCACTTTCTGGATTTAATTCCAGGCCATTGTGCTGTAACTGGTCACATAATGTTCTGGGAACATGAAGTGCAATTGATTCCTCTTAGGAGCTATGAATCATAGTAGTGCTCTCTTCCAGATCTATGACTGCCAATATGCCAACATTTTCTAGAACAAGGCAAAGCATAGATTTTCACTAGACTGAGTGGCAATTGTTGCTGTCATGTGAAGAGGTATTTAATGGACAAGGTAACATAAAGCCTATTGGTTCAGGACTGAGAAGTCACTAAGGACGTCAGACTACCTCAGTGGGTGGTTAGATTGTTTTTTGTACACACACCTTTCCACTGCACGTGCAAGTACTGTGTTTATGCAATTGGAAGCCATCGACAGAGGATACAGGTACTTGGCAACTTGGCATCACCCCAAGTCTAGGCTTTGGTGGCCTCACTGTACCCTCAGAATAAGGTCCTGGCTGCTTCTTTGAGTCAGCTCTGGATGCCTGTGTGATCACACACTAAGCTTTTAGAGGCAGCTAATCCATCTGAAAATTAACCCAGCTCAAACGTGTGATTAGCTTTCAGGTGGATTAACTCACCGAAGCAGCGCTCGGCGTAGTCACACAACAGCTACTATCAGTGCAAGGGAAGTGGAGGGAATGTCTCGACAGGGTTGAAAAGGATTTAGAGAAGGCTAAGCAGCTGTGGAAAAATACCTTAATGAATACTAGAATGTTTTGTTCACAGAGTAGAATAAACTATGCTTTGTAAGAGATTTGTATCTCATTGGTGTTCTGAACGATTAGCCAACAAGAGATCTCTGCTGCCAGCTCCCCTGGGGTTATCGGTGACTACTGTGATTATGATAACAATCATATGAGGGCAAACAAAGGAGGCAGGAACATCTACCCATGTTCCAGTGAGCCTGGAGTCCACACAGGGCGAAGGAGTGGTTTAAGTGAAACAGTGGTCAAACTAGATGTAGGCAAAAGGAATATTCCTGGTGAAAGCAGCACCTCAAGCCATGTGACCCACAAACCATCCACTGTGAGATCTGAGGGATTTCAGTGGAAAAACTGGTGAAGGAAAAGGGGACATTTTAAGAGTGCCCTTATTTCAGCTGTGAGGAGAGTCAAGGGAAGTTCTGCTCAATTGGAGTAAGGACTAGTGTGACAAATTATGTAGAACAGAGATACAAGTTAGGATGGAGTTGTAAGAGGATGTTAGAGGTAGCAAGAGGCAAGCTAGCCCAGTGAAAAATAAATGTGGTATAACTTATCATGTTCTCCCAGTACTTTGGGCAAACCAGAATGTTTTAAGGGAGTTCTTTGACAGTTCCTTGTTAGCATCTGTAAAAGCAATCTTTAAGTTCAGTCGTGAGAGACAATGTAGAAACAGCTTAAATGACCCAGGAGGGAGGAGTCCGAAGATAAAGGTTGTCATATTACTGGAAAGGAAGTGTGCAAAGGGGTTATTTAAATCTCTGAATGTAAGAGGGTTTGGTTTATAGCACAATCACCCTTTCTCATCTTTGCAGTGAGCATATAGGAGTATATGAAAAGGAAGCCACACCTTCCTTACAAGCACAGAGAACAACTTCAGAAAGAGGGATTGTTTTAAGGCCAAATCAGGATGGTATTGCTGCCAAGTGAATTTTTGCACTGGGAACTTGTGGAGGTAGGAAAAAGTGTTAATGTGATAACAGCCAGGGGAACTCACACAGTGTGTAACTTGTCATTCACAGCTCTAGCTCCTCTGGTGCAGGGGAAAGGGGATGAAATACTGCCCAGTTGTTGTACCTGAAACAAGACAGAGAAAGAGGCAGGAAGTGGTTCTGGCAGGGCACGTATTCAGCATCCTGGTCACCCTGACAAGAGCTCTGTGTGATGCACTCACTACTGCCACTGGTCTGCAGTGCTTATACACATTGTGTCGTATTATGTTGGCTGGATAGGTAACTGGAAACATAGTCTGGAATAAAAATCCCCAATTTCACTTTTCAAAGAAATTGAGAATGTTTTCTTTAGCAAAAGGTTGGAACTGAGTGCAAAGTCAGTGAAATTGAGAAGTGAGGAAGTATATTAACTACAGGTATTTTTTTTATCACTTTGATGGCTATGCTTCTGGTTTTAGGGTGTGCTCACTTTCACAAACAACAAGATTTAAAACAGATTAGGGAACAGTATTTTGGATTTTCAAAATGAAATACGGAAGTAGAAGTGTATTTCTGTCTGTGTGCAGCTTTATGGTTTCAGGTGTGTCATTGTTCTTGGCTACTTGAAATCTCACATCAATGAGTTTGAATTACTGTCAGAGACCTTAGTGTAGTCAGGTTTTCTCATTAAAAGCATTCATGTCTTCTCTTTTGAAAAGTGGACAGTCTTGGGTCTGACACTTTATTGCAGCCTTTTAAGTAGGCTTGCAGAGCAAATGTGTCTGCATCTAAACATTTAGGTAGGTTGGATTGCTATATTTGAATACATATGAAGATGTTTTCCTTTAGAGATACATACAGTAATGATGACTTTCAGTTTACTAATTTATAAATGCATGTGTAGGCATCAGTGTTGAGTTCTTTGGGAAACAGTGGAGGTTTGTCAGTAAAGAGTTCAAGGTTTTGCAATACAGAGTAGTTTTTGTTGTACAATGCATGTGCTGAAGAACAGCTTTAGCAGACAAGTTTGACTAAAATGCTCAGTAATAGTGTGATGTGTCACTGCCTGGTGCGAAATGAGTCACTCTCTGTAGAAATGTGAAATCACATTATAGAGTCCAGAGTCTTGTACTTTATTCATATATGGACAAAACTCCTTTGTCCATGATACTGGTTTTCTTCAATATATGCATTTAATTGAAGCTCATGGACAACATTGCATTGGTGCATATATCATCTCATGCTAATGCTCTGTTTGATTTGTATCATTTGCTTCCATTTTCTATGAGTTCAGTATCTTAATGTCCTTTACACTGCTTTTTTTTCTTTTTTTTTTTTTTTTAGATTTGATTGATTGTCAAACTGGAGTGGCTGTTTTGTCATCTGTAGAAGTACTGGGCCTCAGAGCTGGCTTGTTTCAGAGCAGTTGTTTATGTTCTGACTAAACAGTGGCAATGAGTAGGAAAGATCAGTTAGTGCTGCTTGGAAGGATCACAGCTAGAAGGCATCAAAGGGCAGTGTGAAACCTTTCTGTGCAGAGAATCGAAACAAGTCTGGGGAAAGCCTGAGTGATATTTACTGGAGCTCCATGGTTTATGCAATGGCCTGGAGATGAAAGCTTTATTTAGGAATAGGATGTGACTTGCTGGAAGGTGTCTGGATTTTGCCACAAGTAAGTTTGATATATAGGCAAGGAGGAGTAGGTGGCATGTAGATAACTTGAAAAACTGAGTATGCAATGAAATGGATGCAGTTTCTGGAATGTACTTCTCGATGATTTTGCTGCCTCCAAAGTTCAGTAGCTGCCAAGGCCATGAAGAATAAAGGCAGTGTGGTTTAGAAAGGTGTATGTGAAGCTGTTTCTTGCTTTTTCATCCCACTGGCATGGTCAAACAGTTAAAGTGAAATCGCATTGTTAGTGGGGTGCACTCAGAAAGCCTGTCTAGGGACCTGGGAAGGATGTCAGGTCTGATACGGATTTGGTTTGAAGCATTTGAGATGATGGATCACCACTTCCAAATGAAAGACTTTAGATCACAATCACATTGTGTCTCAGAATTACAGCACTAGAAGCAGTGTCGGTGCCCAAGTTCAGCTGGCTTGAGAGCCTGTAGGACCCAATGGTGAAAGTCCATCTTCAGGATAATGGTATTACTGCAGCAGATTGTCTGGGTAAGTTAATAACAAGCTCCATTAATCACTGGGTGGCCCAGCTCATTTGTGAGAGACTGTGCGGGAGCAACGGGGGAGAACTGTTTGAATTGTTCTTTATTGGAGTTCCTTTGGCCAGAATGGCTTGGAGTAGCAAATGCCAGGCCATGGCTGTTGAGATGTTGTGCTAGGTCCCTGTGGCTGGAATCAAACTTCTCCTTTGTGACAGCTGCTCTTTATTTCCCTTTAAATGTACAACACACATTGCCTTTCGCATTGTTCAGCAGCTAATGTGTAAGCTCTGTGCTAGTGGTTAAAAGGAGTAAGGAATGTGTGTAATTAGGAAGCTGAGAAAGCTGCTCTGTGTTATAGGAAAGAAATAAAAGACACTTTTACAACTACAGTGGAGGGTCTTGCTGTAATTATCTGCATGTGATTACTGATTGCTGAATGGTTTTCTGTCAAAAAGCTTAGTAAAGAAAATGACCTCAAACAAATAAGAGAAAGGACTTGGCATTTTAGGTTTAGAAGTGGTGGAGTATGTTCTTTTAAGCATTTTCTGCTAGAATAACATTCAACATTCTGTTTGCTTCTAGCTCATGCGTTTATTCTTGCCTGGCAGAACTGTAGGGTCTCACCTGGAGCTTAAATCAAAAGTGGTTTGCTGCTGTCAGATCTGAAGGCAGGAGGAGACTCAAGTTCCATTTAAACATTGAAAAGTTTAATACATGCTGATTACATTTTGTCCAAGTGACAGACGATTCATCGGAGACCTTTACTCTTGCAGGTGGTTTAGAACCAAGGTGTACTGCATTTTCTGAACCTGGCACTGCAGTACTTTATAAGCTGTTTGGCAAGTAGGTGTTCACAGTTCATGTAAGTGGTGATTCTTATTTGCTGTGTCCTTAAGTTCAAGTGTCCATGCATCTGTGGGAAAGTGCTTTTGCAATTTAAAGGCAGGAGGTCAAATTTAATGAAATGGGGAGTCATAAACAGTGTATATCTTCGTGACAGAAAGCAAAGCTGATAGAAGGTACCTTTTCAAGAAAAGGTTTATTGCAAATCTCCTTGCAAGCAAATGTAGTTTTTATCTCTTTCTGGCTGTTTTCCTCACATTCCTTTTGTTATTATCTGTTTCTCAGAATAATAGCAAGTACATGATCTTCTCTGGGATGTTCTCTACAGTATTTCTGTCCTAGGACTTTTCATTTTTTCACCCTTGAGTTAAAGATTATATAAATTAACGGGCTAAACCAATCTTGTACTTTGATAAAAGACGACGAGAGTGTACAGATAAATGACTCCTGAACAGAATACTGGAAATAAGGAAAGTATGTGCATCCCTTGCTGGGAACAGGGAAAAGAATGGAGACTAAGAGGGGCAAAAGGAATGAAGTACTGGCTTGTGAGAGAAAATTTAGGATGGAAGGTTGAATGAATTATTACCACTGTCTGTAGATGCACAGAGAACATACTGATGATTCTAAAATGTTTCATTTCCAGCCTAAGTGCAATTTTTCTGAACAATTTATCAAGGCACTGCTCCTATCTGTGGGAATATTTTTTTCCTTAACATTTAGAACAATGGAACCATAGCTGGGCAGTTCTTGGGTCTGAGTCGGGCTTAAAATTATAACTAATGTAATGATTAGACCTTTTTATGGTAAATTTTAACTTTAAGTGATGCAATTATGGATTGTTTCACAGCATCAATATATACAGATGACAAAGCCACAGGAGACATAAGTGCCTCTTTATTCTATCCCTGTCCCCTTGACTTCAGTGGAAAAATCA
>NW_008685122.1:44330-47765 GCF_000695815.1 Acanthisitta chloris | reverse complement strand
TTCAGCAGTATCAATATTTTGCATGTGAGAGGTGCTTTGGAAAATGGACTCTAGATGGTTTTAAATCTAAAATCACAATATCACAGAATCTGTTTCATGAAACCACCTATTTGAAGAGCTATTCATGGAACAAAATTAATAAAGAAGTTTGACACAAGAAGGTGGAAGAAATTACCCTTCTTTTCTCTCCCTCTGAGGAGCTCTAAGCTACTTGTTGGCAGCTGCTGGAGACTGCCAGCTCAAGTGCTGCTGCTCTTTTATTTTTTTTCCCCTTTGTCTTCATTTATCCTGTGTGTGTGAGATTTGCTCAGGTTTGGAGCAGGGCCTTACATACAGCATAGGTGGAGAGAAATGTGTGTTAGAACAAAATAACAGAAACTGAAAGAAATGTAAAGCAGAGAGGTGAGTGATAAGGAGGGGTAAGGCAACTAAAAGAAAAATAAATGAAGTGGAAGTAGTGGTAGTGAAAAGGGACTAAATAGAAATAAAAGTGTAGAGGTACCAGTGGTTAATAGGTAAGGAGAAAACATTTCTTGGGATGCATGGCTGCCTTAATGGTTCTGTGAGAGGAAAACCTACGAAGTTTTGTAGAAATACTCAAGAGATGGGCGAAAGTGACTTCTGTACTGTGATGTGAGGTAAGCACACAGAGAGAGGACTGCCAGGAAAACCTGACGTGGGAGGTTAGTGCCTTAATAGAGCTGTCTGCCCCTGGCACAGGGCTGTGTGTAATATAATCGGTGTCAGTGGTAAAGTGATTTCCTTGCTCAACCCTTCCCTGCTTCTCTCAGTTTCTGAGCACTGAGCCAAACTCTATTTCTCAGTCCCCCGAAGACAGCAGTGCTCTGACAAAGAACAGGCTTTGTCCCTGGGATTTGAACTCGTGACATTGATTTAACCTTGATGGGACAGAGGAGCATCAGTTTTGCTGTCTCTTTCCCAGGAAGGCAGGCAGTGTTTATACTTCAGCCTTGCACTTGAGAGCTTCAGCAATCTCTTAATTATCACTAGGGCTCTGGGAACACAGCTGCTGGTGGCTGCTTAGGGAATGCACAGAATTGCTGCATCCCTTCTTGCCAGGGGCATGTTCCATTCCTGCGCCTCTTTTCCAGTATCAGAACTGGGTTGGCTCTCAGAGGATGACTGGTACAGCTACAGGCCACCTCTCACCAAAGGCTCTGAAACTGGGATCCTCAGGCTGAAAGGAGAAATTACAGCAAACCTCTTCTGAAAGTAGAGCTATATTCACAAATGAAATACAGGAATTGAAAGTGATGTTTTAAATAGGACTTGGAGTTAAACTATTATGAAGCATTAAATGTGCTGCCCTTTCAAAAGCAGTATTTTCTGCAATGATTTCCTTTAAAGCTTCATTTTTACAAACTCTGGCACTAGTGATACAGGTGAGAGAGGTGCCAGCTTGACCTAATTTTACAAGCACAGAGGACTGGGATTTGAGAAGTAACAAAAGGAGGCAGGTAGGGGACTCCTGGAAGAAATTACTGAATTCATTGCAGAAAAAGATTGTTGTAAAAAATGGGACTTTTGTGTATAATTTAATATTATTACATGTGCCTTTGGGGTAGGTAGGATTGCCATTGCTTTACAAATAATCAGAGTGTGTTTCTTTGCAAAAATATCTGCTCATTTGCACTGTCCAAGTGCTGCCAAGCCAGGAGCCAAAAATCCCAGCTTTGTTCAAGTCTGCCTTCTCTCTAGAGTATCACTTCTCATGTACTTTTTAAGCACCTAGCTCGTCTTTGTGGAAAAAAAAGTATTTTCTGATTGTCAGAATTCTTAATGCCATTTGAAATGTATTAGGCCACAGTGCTATGGATCTTTCTGTATGCACAGAAGTGTGCAAGAAGTGTTGGGGCCAGACATGCACAGGTAACTCTGTAGTCAAGCAGCAGTTTAAATATTGGTAATTTCTGAAGTGTTTCCTATGTGATAATTGTAGTCCATACACAGAGTCTGTCCTAAACTACATGTGTGCCCAGAGACCTATTGATGGGTTTACAGTTTGGATGTACAGAGTGTTCAAGAAAATACTCACTACCTCTCTGGCCATTAGTTATGAATGTAAATAACAGAAGTCTTTGTTGTGCTATGCTAGAAGGAACACGAGGACAAAATATTGCTTGAAAAGAAGGCACTAAGTAATGTAGTAGTAGTTAGCTTAACTGCTGTCAGCTGTTTGTGACTAGAATCTGAAATTAAACAGAGCATATCTTGCCAGTCTTGAATCCTGTTGCTTCTCTGAGTCTCTTGGGTTAGACTCTTTAGAAGTATTTACATGTCTAGAGAAGTAGATAAGCACTTGGTGGGGTGTTCAAAAGCATCCAGGTCTCTAGTACCTCGTGGGTTACTTAAGGTGGTGTGGGGGTGTGTGTATGTGCCTGTGTGTGCACTTAAAAGCTGTTGATAGTTCTATTATTTTGAAGCTAAATTACATAAAATTTAATGGGAAGTAACATTCCATCCCAGTCTGCTGAGCCACTGAGTTATTTCACAAATAGTGGTATGCTTGTATCTTCTTATATTTTTTCTTTTATTCTTGTTTTCCCTCACTTGCTTGTATTTGTTGAAGGAAAGGGGAAAGTTGTTAATCCTTGTACCTTCTGGCCTTCATGGAAGAGATTATCCTTTGACACATATCAGCTGTTCTAAAGGCATGATGTTATGTATCATATTCATTGCTAAGACAACAATTTTGCAAATTCCAGCTTAGCATAGTTTTGTCGCTGAGCTTTGACAGGTTTCCATTTAAGAAAGAAAAGAAAAAAACTGAATGTGGCTGAAAAAGTGAGTGAACTAAGGAAAATTTTATAAAATATTGTCCTTATGTTTCTGCTAATTGTCCACTGATCCCCAGTCAGCACAAGAGCAAGTTGTATATATTTACTTGTCTAATCTGTATTTTAAGTACAGTTAATCACTAACTGGATGTGATGTGCTTTATAATCCTTATGGAGGTTCTCAGTTTTGTGAACAATACTCCTGTGGAAAACTACTTTTGCAGAATCAGCACTGCACTGCATGTTGCAGTACCCTGTTAATGTCTTTAAATTTAGTGTTAGCAGAATTTATTCATTTAGGCCAGCATCTATTATTTAAAAAAAGGTGAATCCTGTAATTGCAGGGTCAGTTGAACTTACTGTAGTGTAAAATGAGTGATCACATGTTCCTTGCTTTGTGCACCATTTCAGGTGGCTTTGATGTAGTGTTTTCTGAAGTTTGGTTTTGAGGCAAAGATGTTCAGCTGGACAGCAGAGAGTTTATTCAATTCCTAATTGGGGTCACAAATGTCCCATATGGTCTTGTTCAACTTCCTGCTAATCAAATTAAATATTTGGTCCAAATGCAGATTTTTGTTAGTATTTCCTCTTTTGTAAAGTTGCACTAATTTAGAACCAGAACAATCCTCCACAGATC
>NW_008685122.1:32060-44318 GCF_000695815.1 Acanthisitta chloris | reverse complement strand
AATGAACATCATTTTTCAGAATTTAGAACTGTTATCACTCAAAATTTGAGAATTTGAACCATCTACTTGTATCAGTTTGAACATGGAAAGCAGTTGTAAACACTTTTCGCTTTTCTAACAGACTGCCTACAATATAAATCTCTCCCTTGCACAGATTGTGTGCTCATCTTTTGATTTTTCTCTGTGATAAAATCTGGAATTGCATTCTCATCATGAAGTGTAATGATTGTGCAGTACTTGACAACTCACAATCTGTGTCCCATAAATAGAACTTTCCCTTGCTCTGCCTGTTCAGAAATACAGGTACTTTATTTAAGACAGCATTCTTCAGGGCCAAGAGTGGAGATCTTGGGACTCTGGGATTCTTATTTCAGAGTTACCAGTTGTTTACTGTGTGGCCAAGGTCAGTTTAACACAAATCCAGTCAAGTATTTAGGCTTCCAGTTCCTCCCCTGAGTTACTGCATATTAGGAGCTTCGGTATGTGGTTCCATCTGTGTGAATTTGTTCCCCATGTTTCCTGTAGCATCAGAAGCTACAGCAGTGGCTAATGAGTAGCTCTTGCTGAGAGCAGAAAGTGTGGAATCCTGATGTGTGAACAAGCAATATCAGCAGCAGGAGTAGTATGTGCTTTCTTTAGTGAGAGACTTGAGACCTTTAGAGTGTCAGAGCCAAGCTGTCCATTACATTGTGAGGATAAAATATTCTGAAATATGCTAAGACCTTTCAAAGGGCATGCTTGCTTAGAGGAAGAGACAGCACCCTTCTCAATGTGCAGACTTCTTTGTAAGTCTAGATTACACAGTCTATATTTGCACATACTTTGGCTGGATTTTGTTAATAAGGTTCATTTAAAAGGCTGCATGATTGTGTGCTGACTGGATCAGCTGAGCACAGAATTTTGAGTGTTGACCAAGCAACAGCAAGTGCTCAGCATTCCTGACCCTACTTAGAATTCTCCTTCTGGCATAGACTTACTTGTAGAACAACTTTAAGCAGTATCAGAGCTAGAATGTAATGTCAGATGTTACTAAATTCATGATAAAATAACCAATGCCTAAATTCTGACAGAAACATACAAGAAATACACTAGAATGAGCACAGGAATCATATGGGGTAAGTTCTGAGTATTGCTGGCAAAGAAAGGCGATTTAATTTTTTTTAAACAGATACAGCAAATAACAAAACGATGCATAAGTAATATTTCACTAGGTGTTATGGTTGACTTTCATAAACTGCAGGACAAAGACTGACATATTGGCCTATTTTTACAGATGACTTGGTTGTTTAATGCCAGATGCATCATTTTACCTTACCATTTGTAGACCTTTTCTTAGAGCAGGAGGTGTTACTGTATCTTTTGCTGCTCACTTTAGTGATGAGTTTCTAAAGCACATACACAGAATCATACAATCTGTCAGGACCTTTGATATGCTCGTGCCTGTTTCCTTTTTGTTTTCTTTCTTTTTCTTGAAAGAGCAGGAATCAAAAATTCTTTAATGCATCCCAGAGTTTTATGTCAGCAGAAAGAATTGCAAGGATTCTAGGAACTTACAGCAGTGGTCAAACACCCACATCGTATTGTGTGGCAGATCTTTTATGTAAAGCATTCATTAGCTTTGTCAAAATGGCTGCTCTGCTCTTTTGAAAAACTTCTGCTGTGATAATGCTCCCAAATGGCACAATCTTTGGTTTAGACTACATAAAATCAGGTTGTTCCACTAATAACACTCTAAACTTTTTTCTTCCATTTTTTTATTTATTCTGTAAGTCCTTCCTGAAGAAAGGAAGGCACTCCTCATTCAGTAGCCTTGTTTGTCATGTTCTTGGGCTGTGCCTTTTCCTGTTTCTGTGATGTGGTTTCCCAAGCAAAGGCTGTTAGATTGATTAAATACATTTTGACAGATACCTAGGTGTCTCCAGCAGTCCTTACTCATACCAGCTGATTTCAGTTAGGAGAGATCACACTAAGTGGTACAGCAGAGCTGTTTATAAAAGGGCTGAAGCAACAGGAATTCTTGCCTGCACAGGTATGAGTCTCTAACACCATTAGTTTGAAAGCAGAACTTCTGGTTGATCAGTTGGTGATGGTTTTTTGGTGTAAGACAGATGCTTTGGATTGTCTCTGTGAGGTGTTGTAGTGGTTTTGCTTGGCCAGGTTTTGGTGGTGGCAGGGACTCCAGGGGTGGCTTCTGGGGCCAACGCCAGCAGCTCCAGGATGGACCTGCCACTGCAGCAAGGCCTAGCCAATCAGTGATGGCAGGAACACCTCTGTGATAACATATTTGAGAAAGGAAAAAAGTTATTGCGCCTAAGAAGTTGCAGCCAGAGAAGAGAGGAGTGAGAATATGTGAGAGGAACAACTATGCAGACACCAAGGTCAGTGGAGAAGGAGGGGAAAGAGGTACTCCAGGGACCTGAGCTGAGCATCCCCTGCAGCCTGTGGTGAAGACTGTGGTGAAGCAGCTGTGCCACTGCAGCCCATGGAGGTTAACAGGGGGCAGAGACCCTCCTGCAGCCTGTGGAGGAGACCCGTGTTGGAGCAAGGTGAATTCCTGGAGGAGGCTGTGAACCTGTGGGGAGCCCTTGCTGTAGCAGCTCCTGGCAGGGACCTGCAGACCCGTGGAGAGAGGAGACCTCTGCCAAAGCAGTTTCTGGTAGGACCTGTGATCCTGTGGGGAACCTGTGTAGGAGCTGTCCCTGAGGGACTGGACTGAACCCTGTGGAGAGTGACCCACTCTGCAGCAGTGTGTGGAGAACTGCTGCTCGTGGAAGGACACTCCTATTGGAGAAGTTTGTACAGAGCTGTGTCCCGTGGGAGGGACCCCACGCTGGAGCAGGGGAAGGAAGGGACTCCTCTCCTGAGAGCAGTGGCAGAACAATGTGTGATGGACTGACCATAGCCCCCACTCCCTGTCTCCCCGTGCCATTGTGGGCAAGGAGATAGAATTGGGAAGGAGGGAGGGGTGGGGGAACATGTTTTTAAGGTCTGCTTTATTTTTTCATTATCCTGCTCTGATCTTGTTAGAGTGGACTTAATTTCTCCAAGTTAAGTCTGTTCTGCCCATGACTGTATTCAGTGAGTGATCTCTCCCTGGTCCTTATCTCAACCCATGGACCTTGCATCATATTTTCTCTCCTCTGCCCATTTGCAGAGGGGAATGAGAGAGTTGCTTAGGTGGGTTCCCAGCATGTATCCAGGGTCAACCCACTACAGGTGTATCTAGATTGCCTGCTGCAACTCCTCTGTCAGTGGGGAGTTCTGTCATTGCTCAAATGTTCCTGTATGTGCCAGTGCTTCTAAGGGCTCTCCTGATCCCAGAATGCATGGATTGCACTATTTGAGCTTCCTCCTGTCTAAATAAAACTAAGCTGGCACTTCTGAACCTTTGCCAGAGCTGTGCTCTTGCAGCTCAACAGCTGTGGCTGTTCATTGATTCAGTGTGGTGGCTGCAGACCTTACGTTCCATGGTGTCAATGGACATTTTTCTCTGGATAACCATATGGGAATTTTGATGGACTGGGTCCATTCGTGTTGATCCCAGCTGTAGAGTTGACTGTAGTGGTCTCAGCTGATGCCTGGCTGGACTTCTCTATACTTTGGGTCATGCTCAGCTGTGAAGTATTTAGTCTGTGTTAGGAAGGAGAGTGATTAATAGTGCTCTACGTAGATCTGCACATGACCCATTAGCAGTGATGTGCTTGATGCTGAGTTCAGGTCACACTGGCAGCTCACAGAACATCACCATGTGGGAAAGATGTGTGTGGGGACACCCTCAGATCCCACCCACTTCCCAGGCAAACCACATTGCAAACATCTTCCTCTTCTATTCCTCCTTAGCTGGCATATCCCTTTATAACTCAGTTCATCTGTCTTCCTAGGAATAATCTGCTGTGATCTTGTTGCTCCTGTTTGTCTGAAAAGTTATAAGTAATGAAATAAAGGGTTCATAAATATTAGTGTGATGAGAAATGTTCTTCATGAATATAAACACTCTGGCAGTGCTTCCTTGCATTTCTTTAACTTTGTTTGTATGATTCAGAGATCTCTTGGTAGAAGTATGTTCTGCTTCTTGGGAAACAGGCCCTTGAGATTCCTGGTGTCCTTTAGATGGCCTGGGGACTTTTTTGTTATGTACATGGAATTTCCTACCAAAAATGACTCTGAAAATGAAATGGGGCTCAGGTTTTATTTTTCATGTTTATAATTTTATGACATTTTTAAAAGTAGAAAATATATAACAAATATTTTAATATTTATCTTACTATGTCCTTAAATGTAACACATTTCTACATATATTTTAAGTCCTTCATAGTCTAAGAATTAAAAGTCTTTTTGGCATTTTGATTTTGTTGGCTGCTGGGACAAGATTTGCTACTGGGTCCATCAGAAATCCCGAAGGAAGTTGATAGTGTGAGCATAGTCATGAGCTGTCTTTGAAGTCCTGTTCTTCTTTGTTTCTGCTTTAAATAGCTGAGAATAGACATCTTCAGTGAAACACTAGGATGTGAATTCCTATGGCCATGGGTGTAGTTTTCTGGAGTTCTGGTTCAGCTGCTTGTCATGGGTAATGAATTATGGGAGCATCATTCAGTTTTTCCAACACTATTTTGTCTCCCTGCATTTCTATAAAAGTGTACTCTGCTGCTTGAATTTTTGTATCCTCACTGTGATTATAATTTTTAATGTGTTCATGTCTCACATAAATTCCAAAATATTATATTGCATATTTAAATTATGCATAAACTGTTAGCAAAAGAGAAAGCTTCACTTTCTTAAATACCCATGTATAAGCATTAAATTCAGAGGTATTTTATACCACTCAGGCAGCCATGGGAGCATTATTAAGTAGTTGATTTTTAGGGCACAGCTTCTTGCACACCATAATTGGGATTAAATAGCAGTAGGACCCAGTTCAGCCGCTTGATTAATTTTTTAAAAAAAACCCAAGTCGTCTCTGCTGCTGTCAGAAATCTTTTATACTCTTTTCCCAAGTGCTTTGGGGAAATCTGTGCTACTGCTAGCTGAAAGTTTAGTGGCAGACAAAGTTACAAAATACTCCATGTGAAGGTGATGACCCTCTGAGCTTGATGCTGTGAGGTGCTGAGCACTCCAGACTTGATCCAGCAAAGCCCTTCAGCACCTACTGAGGGAGGAATTGGAATGATATGCTGGAGGTAAGCCAGAGTGTCCTGTATTTGTGTGACTGAAACATATGTACTTTGTAGTAACCCTTTATTTAATTTTGGGGTACAGAATAAATCTTTTTTCCTTTCAAGTACATCAGAGCAAGAGAATTTTTGTTTTCTCTGAAAACACAACGTACTGAGGCGACTAAAGAGTTCTTGCCATCAGTTAGTGCTTAACCTCTAAAGTGAGGGGTTTGAATTTTCACCAAAGCATTAGGATAGTATGAACTGTGTCAAAAGAACAGGTCCAAGTGCTGGTACATTTTTATAGTCTGGCTTTTCTTCTTGTTGTGGGTGGTTTTTTTTTTAAGGAGCCTGAGAAATCTCTTTAGGTATACATTCTCCATTTTCATTTGCAGATGATTCTGCAGTTTTAGTGGCTCTGACATCCTTGTCTCTGCATGACTCTGACCTCTGTCTTGAGGCATTCTTGGTGCAGGAGGAAGACCTGAAGAGGCAGCTACTCTCAAACCTGGTTGGTGTCACCATCCTCTGCAGCTGTTCCAGGGGCCAAGTGCTGTGTTTCTTCAGTCTTTTGTTTAGATCTGTGTTTGAAAATGTGCATCTTGGCTTAGTTTCTTCATGTAGGGCACTTCCTTTTCTTCTGAGCATGCAGACCTTTAGTAGATCTCTAGAGGTCAGTCCCAGGGCTGCCTATTAGCTGCCCATTTGCCTGGTCAATAAAGCAGGTGATTTTACTCTTTTTGAAAAGAATATTTTTCTATCACAGTGGCAGACTTTGTGCAGCTGAATCTCCAGTGTGTACTCCTTTAAAGGTGTTCCAAGATGCAAGACATTAAGCTGTGTTGTAGGTTCAAGTCCTTGGTGGGCTGCACTACATAACTAGTAGTAACCTTTTCGAGGGTGGGAATTAGCAATATATATGAAACAGAGCAGTCAGGAAAGAAGAAAAGCAGATGATGTACATAGCATTATAGTAGAACTTAGAAGCACAAAGCAGTGAATTACAGCTATTTGAAGTTAAACTACTTTTGATTTAGAAAAGGTCTTGGTCTCTAATCTGATTGAGCATTCTGGAAGAGGACAAAGAAGAAAATCTCTCCCCTCAGGAGGCTGAACACTGCAAGGAGATTTTACTCCATCTTGCCAGCCACCTTATTCTTCCCATGGTTTATGACAGGCTTAGATAAGATTCTTCAGAAAGCTGTTAGTGTTGTCACATGGCATGAAATTCTCTGTGTGTAATGATCAAACCATGACAGGGCTGCAGGGCAATGTCTGGAAGTTTTAATGGTTTATTAAGAGAAGCATAACTTATTCTTTAACCATACTGGAATGTAGTATTTTGTACTAAGTACTGTATTTAAGATGTATTTTAATGCATTTATGCAGGTTGGCCCAGCTACATGTTTCTGTGGGAAATGTAGCCAGACAATTACATTTTTTCCTGGCTCTCCATGTGTTAACTTTGGGATGAATCTATTAGTTTTCCCAGTTGATTGCCTAGTTCCTTTTTAGAGAGAGGAAAATAAATGGAAATTCTTTTCATAGCTCTGTCTTTTTTGTTAAAAGATTTTCCCTAAAATCTAGGTTTTGCCTCATGGGTTTGACAGTGTGCATATTTATGACAAATGCAGGAATTTTCCATCCCATTAAAGTTTTAACAGATAATTTCAGCAGATATTCCATCAGAACAAAATAAATGCTCTAACTTTGTGAAGGGTCATTAAAAGCTCTTACGTCTTTAATAGAATATGATAGCTTTCATTCATTAATTAAATAGGATGGGATGATTTCCTAGCCAGGTATGTACAAGAGAGTTTTATTGGACAGACACTTCTTTCAACAATAGCTGAGTAACAACAGAAACCTGTGATGCTTCAATCCCGGTTAGTGACTGATTCAATAGGAAGGCAGAACAAATGAAACAGAAGGTCAGAGCACGTGTGCAAGTATTGGCTGGCAAGAATTCTATTGACTTGTACTATAAAATACCCAGTGGATATATTTTAAAAAAAAATTTAGGGTAATTGTTTTGAGAGTTTTATCAGCTCTCTGTTGATCTGGGATATTTTTGGCAGTTTCTCATGTTCATAACCTTCCACAGTGAAATATGAAAAAGTACTGTAATTCAGTGGATATGGTGTACAGAACAGCATTTTTCTGAAGCTTTTTTTCGAATAATCCATGTGAGAATGGGGAAATGTACTATTCCTGTGCAATAAGAAGGATAAATCTTAACATACTTACAATAAAAATGCTGCAAAATGACATGAAAGCTTGAGGGGCTTTTAGTTTGGAGTTTTGGTGAGCTGTAGATTTTACTTTAAACCATAGACAGTTTGTGTATTGTGTTCATGCTTCATTACAGCAGAACACATCAAAAGAAAATTATATTATCTGAAAGAAATTAGAATAACAAAGAGCTAGCATGAGAACAAAGTCTCAATATTGGGTTTATAGAAAATATGTTTTCTCATAGAATTTCTTGGAATATACTCTCCTTAGCACATAAATATTTGGTCTTTTAAGACTGTGTAACACAACTGTATCTTGTATTTTGAACTGTATCTGGATATACAGAACTAAAATAGAAATCACAGTGTCTGGAGGGGTTTCTTTCAAAGCCTATTTGTTTGATTCCAAATTTTTCTGTCTATAAAATTCCTCATAAAACCCACCAGAGACTTTCAGAGTTTCTATTTATTTAATTTTTCAGTATTAAAAACCAGTAGGATCTAGGAAGAAGTAACAAACAAGAAGCATTTGTGTACAAACTGCAATATTTCTTCAGGCAAAAAAAAGTCTTCTATTGTATAGAGGCTGCAAGTTTTAGAATAGAATGAAGTCTGCTGTCATACCTAACTACTGATTTGGAAGTGTTTTCATGTTCATAATTTAGGGTTGTGGGATTTTTTCTCCCCACTAACTCCAATACATTAAGTGTGATGGAAGGAGTTACAGACACCTGAGATGAAGAAATATTTTCTGTTTCACAGCTATTCTCTTGAGTGTAGATTTTGATCCAGAGGAAACCTAATTAGATACACCAGAAATATGACTAATGAATGACTTTAGCTTCTGACCTGGCAGTGGAATAGTAAAGTAGTGGTGGCCCTCATGGTGGGACTGGGGTTTTTCAGAGCCCCAAGTTTTGCCTCTGGCCCTGTCTAGTGAAAAGGTGCCAGATCCATGGCACCCAGCTTCTGCATTCGGAGGCGAAGGATTCTTCCTTTACAAATAATTCCAAGCTCCCTTGGAGTACGTGCATGGTATGATGGTAGCAGTTTTGTCTTTTATTAGCTGACCCATAAAACCTGATAGATACTGCCACATAATTACACAACCTCTCAGTTGGGCACCTTCTATTTATGTTCAAAGCAGTTTGCAGCTTGGTACAATGCGTGTAAATGATGCTCAGCAAATAGTCAAGGAACTAAAACCCAGCAGCTGTCTCCTTTGTGCATCCATTTTCAATAATTAATTGGGTATCCTGTGACTTTTAATTGTGAGGGGGGGAATGCTAGCTTTACATCTCCTAAATTCAGTGTGATCAGAACAAAAGCTTTTGTGCTCCTAAATGTGAGACTAGTACAGCTGAGCCTGATTATACCAGTATGAAATAAATTGTAGTGGCGTAAAATTTAATTATAACCGTTAGAAATTTATACCAATTTTTACTGTCACGAGCTCAGACAGCTTATAGACTCTAAGGACTAATTCTTTATGGTGTCTCACAGAGCACCAAGGTAGCCTTCTTTTTTAAAAGGATATTGGAGTTCAGAGTAAATATTGAAGTGTGTCCTTGGGCTAGAAATTGCAGTATCATTAATGTTTACATGGAACCAGGAAAATGTGTGAACAAATCTTTTTCTTTTGCTCCTACATGTAGGTGTGTGTTAGATTGTCTTCACTGTCTTCAAACGGTGCCTGCAGATCCTGTGGCTGACTCCATGGAGTAGCATTCACAAGTGACTGTAAATATGGATATGGAATTGGAGTTGGGTAGGTCAAAAGAGACTTCCAGAGAAATCTACTCCAGGCTCCCATTTGAAGCAGGTCCTGTTAGAGTAGACTGCTCAGGGCCTTGTCCAGGCAAAGACTTGAATGTCTTCAAGCAGGGGAGCTCCACAGTTTCTCTGGACAATGTGTTCCAGTGTTTGACCACCCTCTTGGTGATATTTTTTCCTCCTTTTTTTCATTTTTAACAGGTCTGAATTTCTAGTTTTCCAGCTTCTGACTGTTGCTTCTTGTCCTTCCACAAGATTCAGGCTCCATCTTATCATATGCTCCCACTAGGTGGGCAGAAACCCACCTAACCTGTTCTAAAGGCTGAGCAAACTCAACTCTGTTTGCCATGTGCTCCATTCCCCTGTGGTATCAGTGACCCTCCACCAGACTCACTGTCAGTGTCTTGTACTGGGGAGCCCAAACTGGACACTTAGAGCAGATCTGATCTCACAAGTGTTAAATAAAGGGAAATTATCACTTCCCTGGACCTGCTGTCTGTGATGTTGCTAATAGAGCCCAGTATGGAGTTGGCTTTCTGCACCTCAAGGGCACAGTTCTGACTTTGGTTCACCTTGTTTTCCACCAGTGCCACAGGTGTTATTCTGCAGAGCTGTTTTGTAGCCTGTTGGCCTCCAGCCTGAACTGTTGCATGGGTATAATCCATGCAGGTGCAGGACTTTACATTTGTGTTTGAGCTTCATGAAGTTCCTATCAGCCCATTTCTTCTAGTCTGTCCAGGCCCTTATGAGGAGCAGACAAACCACCCAGTGTATCAACTGCTCACCCCAAGCTGGTGACTTCCAGGCTGTCAGGGAGTGTACTCTATCCCATCATCCAAGCTGTAAATTAAATTACTTCATTAATCACTGCAAACTGTAGGTGCAGATTCTCTCTGTGCCTCTGTAAACTGCTGCATAGCAGTCCCAGTTGTTCTGTGACCTTCTGGATCCAACTGAGATGCTTTTCTTACTCCCTGATGCTTCAGATAGTCCAGTGATCACTTTGCAAGGAGTGACTCAGTGCTGCTGCAAATAGTTTTTCCTTCTGTGAGTGACATCAAATTTTATGCATTCAAAACATAGTGAGGAGTTTTGCAGCATTTCGGAAGAGAAACCAAAACTAAACACAGGTGGCAGCCTTTGAGCAGCTGTGCAGAGGGTGAGCAGGCTGCAGCCCAGTGCTGAGCCCTGTCTGTTGGCACTGGGGCTGCAGACTCACCAGCCACATGCAATCCTGGGAAAAAAGCAGCACCACAGTATGCCTGAATTTCAGACTGTTATTCGAGGGAGGTGTGTGTGACCATGTATGGCCATCAGTAACCCAGGGAGAGCTGAGGGATGCCAGTGGATAAATAGTGCATGCCCTAAGAGATTCACTGAAAACATACCAACTTCCAATGTATTGGATGAGAGATTGCACTTTTCAGACCATCTCTGTCAGCTTTCCAATGAGCCACTGGCATTGTTGTTTTTTTTCTCTTTGGCATTGCTGTTAGTGTGTGAGCTTTCTACTCATCTGCTTGTGCAGATCTATTCTCTCCAAGTGTGGGACATTTTGTTGTGTTAGTCATTTGGGGCAGTAATTTATTATTTGCTTTATTATATGCTTTATTATATTTGCTTTATTATATGCTTTCACAGTTGAGCAGTCGTGTTGCTTCGTGATGTTTGTTCTTCACCAGCATTTAAACGGATTATTTGTAATGGAACAGCTATGGGCTGCTACTGAATTTTGCAACTTCAGCCTGAGAAGAGTAATTCCCCCACTGCACTCAGCCTTTGAAAAGGGATTGCCATGAGAGGTTTCAGGAAACCACAGATCTCTTCATTGCTTGCTGGAGAAAGAAAACATGTGTGAGGCTGTGGAAAATAGCATTGATTATTTTAGGAATTAACAGTGCACAGAAAGGAGACAGAAACTGCCAGTGTAGAGGAGCTGTGCAATTCCTGAGAGGCTGCTTTTCATGCAGCCTGGTCGTGCAGTTGTGTCTGTCTGCTTCTCAGACATGCCTGCAGAGACTGGGGCAGTGTGCCCCTCCCTGCGTGGCCTTAGGTCTCTTCTCTGCTGTGATGTCTTACAGCAGCAAGATGATGACCTGCAGGAGCTCACTGGTACTTGGGCTTCTCCATCTGTTTTATCTGCTTTTGTGCTTGTTCTGTCAGTGCTGTGGAAGAGAAACAATCCTGACGTGTGTGTGCTGTTTGGCATATTAAGCGTAAAGATTGTATGTGCTGCTATAAAGCCAATAGAAATAATTAGCTGTATGGCTCTCTTTGAACTCACATTTTCCCTTAAGCAGGACTGTTCTTCTGACTGTGTGGTAGTAGTGATATTGATGCAAGGTCAGCTGTCACTGAGCTCCCAGCTCTGCTTCATCAGCTCCTTGCTGTTTTTTGGCAAGGCAGTGCACTCCCTTCACACCTGTGCAGTGCAGGCAGTGGCAGAGAACAGGGAACCATTGCACTACAGAGAGCTGTGACCCATTTTCAGATTATGCAAGTCTCCAAGGCCCTTCTAATTCAGTGAGATGAAATCCCTTTTAGAAGGTGCTGGGGACGAACAAAGTGCTTTATTGGGGGCAGGTTGGGGGAACACCAGCAGTCAGTGAGCTAGGCCTGGATTTCACATTGCACTGTTACACATTCAGGTCTAAAAGTCAACTAAACCAGAAATGTTTAGTATTTGTGCAGGAATTATCCTAGGAATTTGTTGACTGATGTTTGTTGAACATGTGTTAGACCATTGCTGTAGTGGAGTGATGCTTTCAAAGGCTGTTCCATGCTGGGTGAGAATCTGGCTTGCTTTCCATTCTCCACATGGTACCATGCACTGTGAGAAGCAGATCACTGAGTTCTGCTCCATGTCTTATTCCCAGCCATGATTTACTCAGTGAGGACCAAACTCAGGTCTGACAGCCTGAAGTTTTCACAGAAAAGTTGGATAGCTTTCCAGCCATTTCAGAAGGTTTACTGAAATCTTCTATCTAAAACTGCTGCTTTGAGTTTTTGAAGAACACATGGCATTCTTGCTTTGAGCATCATAAAGATGCTCAGCCACACAGGTGAGTCACAGTACAGCATTTTTCAAGAGTGTATTC
>NW_008685122.1:26025-32029 GCF_000695815.1 Acanthisitta chloris | reverse complement strand
TATCACAGAACATCTTGGCAAGACCAGAAGGTACTCAGGAGTAGAGAGCCAGAGAAACATCCTTGAAAGGGTTACTCTGGGTTTACCTGCAGTCCAGACTCTGGTCTCTCTGCTGAATTCTGTAGTGTAGGTCATGTCTTTAGAGTACAGACTGTCTAAGCATGAGAAATCATTTTTTGTTTGCCTGTTCTAAATTTGTATGAGGTATTTGTCTCTCTTGAAATGAGTCCTTGACTTCCAAGACTGTTTACTCTTCTCTTGCACAGTTGCAACCTCAAATGGTTGCTACTTATTTTCTCTCTGGAGTAAATTCCTGTGAACTGAGCTATTTATTCTGTAATTAAATAATAATGCTTTTTTTGTTATACTTATCTTTTTACAGTTATTCAGTGAAAAAATAAGTGGAGCAGAAGGAACAAAGTTAGATGAGGATTTTCAAGAGATGGAAAGGGTAAGGAAAATCTCATTATCTTTTTCAGTATTTAGCTATTGCAGAATCAAAAATGTTTCATGTTTCAAGCAGTAGAATGGTATTGTAGATTTGCCCTGAGGGGAAAACCCCACCATGTGCTTCCAAACAGAAATATGTAAGGTTAAATGCAAATTTATCCTTGAGCCTTGTCAGCTCAGCCAAGGGTGAAGAGACATCCACAAAGGCTGTTTGAGCAGAGCATCAGGTTCCACTGACACCTCTCCACAGAAAGGAGAAACTCTTCAAAGAATGGTGCAGAGCATCAGGAGAGACCTTTCCCCTCTGTCTGTGTGGGAGATCAGGGAGAGAACTCTTCAGTTTTTAGTGAGCCTTTGTAAATGTCACTAAACCTTCCCATCTGATATAATTCATGATAAAAATCTAACTACTTGGGTCAGATTTCCTGTTGATACAGAATTATGTTTCATAGTTTAAATCTGTTTTCAGAAATGGACATGCACTGTGGAAATTGAGATATTTGCTGTCCACTTATTAGTCCTGCTGCAAATTGAACAATGTTACTGCCAGTTTCTGCATTTACAGCTTTGATGTGTCTTTGATGTGTCACTTGCCTTTCTGTGTATTTTTGAATGTTCATAGTAGACCTAGGTCACAGATTTTATTGTTGGTAGATTGAGGAAAAAGGTCTTGAATTTGTCATCCAAACAGGTTTCTAGGTTTCTGTTTCTTTGGCTATGGAATAATTATTTCCGTTCTCTGCATTATAAGGGTAAAAATAATATGCAGGCCCGAAGGGAGGAAAAGGGAAACAAACTAGAAATGTGATTTTTATAGTATTTTAGTAACTATTAAATGGGAAGGCAGAGCAAACTACTGCTTTAAATGGCCCTGACCCCAGGATTGTGAGAGATATATTAATTCTTTTTCACATGTGGAGAAGAGCAGTCTTAGAAACAACTATTGGACTGGCAGGAAATTCGTAGTCTAGAATGTGTAAGCAGTAGTCAAGACTGATGGGCTGGAGAGGCAAGCCCACATTTTGCTGTAACCATTTTGATAGAAACCATCTCTCCTCCCCAGTACTACCTGCCAACTGGGTTTTTTTCCGAACCCTGACAGAACTGTGACATGGCTATTTATTTTGTGGTTATTTATGCCATATTTGTTTTATTTTAAATAACATTTTATTGCCTGCTAGAATAGTATATTATCTGATAGAATGATCAGTTTTCTAGTAAGAAATTGGCTTTTTGCTAACTCTGTTTTCTTTTTCAGAAAATTGACATTACTAATAAAGCTGTAACAGAGCTTCTCTCCAAATCCACAGAGTATCTTCAGCCAAATCCAGGTAGGATAGGAAAAATGGGTGTTGGATTTTGATGAACATTGTTTTCTTACTTGGAAATTAATTCTAGGTAAAGAAAAGCTAATTAGGTCATCATTGTGAGGCTTCTGTTTGGAGTTCTGCTAAGCAAGAGAGGGAGAGAGAGCAGGAAGAATTTGCTTTGTCTATTTGTGTCTATTCTGCATTTGCCTTCTGCAGTGCTTGTAGTCAAGGAACTCAACAGGTAGGACTCTGCAAAGGAATGTGAGTGTTGGAGAATATCAACAGGTGACCACAAGCACTCCCAGTGTATATTTGCCTGGAGAAATGATCCTCTTTTAGTTAGGCATAAAAACCAGTTTCATATGACCCACATTGAATGGAATGTTTCAACTTTTGTGTATCAAGTACTGGCAACAAAAAACTTAGCAATCTGCAGACCAGCTTAGTGACTTGCTTTGTGACTTTGCTTGTTAAATGATTTATTGCTTTAAAGATATTAGTGTTACAAGTGTCTTTAGCACTTTTTTTTTCTCTTTATGTCCTTCCTAGCATACAGAGCCAGGCTGGGAATGCTGAACACTATGTCAAAGATCAGAGGCCAGGTTAAAACCACAGGCTATCCCCAGACAGAGGGACTCCTGGGAGACTGCATGATACGGTATGGCAGAGAGCTTGGCGATGATTCTATGTTTGGTGAGTCTGTGTATCTCCTCTGTGAATATTTCAGCATAAAGTTATTGCAAAATATCACTCAGGGACATAACCTGTGTTAATAGCTACTGCAGGTAAGAGGGAGAGTTAAGAACAGGGATCAGGGGATGATTGATAAGAGGTAATAAACACGATGCTTCTGCACATTTGTCACCTCTGTTGCAGGTGTGTTTGATTACTGATGCTAATATTATCACAGCCATTTTAGTTTCAAAGTTTCCAACCTAAATAATTTGGGGTGCAGTGTGTTTCTTTTAACCTTTAAATAAAAATGGTTATTCTCTGAGAAGTAAACTAAGGTAAAAATTTCTTGGAGAAAAAAATAAATGGTACCTTTGGGTGTTTTTTTTTTTCTTTTTTTTTTTTTTTTAAAGCAATGATCTATGCAAATATGGTAGGGAAAAATAGTTCTTTTTTTCCACTGATGCCCTTCAGGGGAAAAGAAAAAAGGTAGAACCCAAATCAAAAGATTTCCAGTTCTAATTTTCTGTAGGGATATCTATTGCTCATCAAGAGCCTGTGGCAGATACAGAGATACCTACTTGAAATGGCTGTTTCCATAGGACAAATTTTCTGCTTTTGCATACCTTGAGATATAAGTAGCCTATTCTCTACCATAGGCCTTGCACTACTGGATGCTGGTGAGAGCATGAAGCAAATGGCAGAAGTAAAGGACTCGCTTGATATTAATGTCAAACAAAATTTTATTGATCCTCTACAGTTATTACAGGACAAAGACTTAAAAGAGATTGGGGTAAGTTTTCCAGGGTAAAGCTTCACTAATGAATAATCAGAGTCAATCAGACTTGGGTTTCGTGAGATATTTTTCTTGAAGGCAATATGGTGAATCAATTTCACTGCATTTAAGTTTCTCTAACTAGAAAAACAGTGAAATCCACTTCTAAATCAGTGCCTGGCTGTTGCTCACTTGTCTAACTTACTCAATTTGTAATATTTCTTGTACCATCAGAACAAGGATAGTGAAGAGAATTATACTCTTTATTTTTCTGCTGTTTTATTTTAATCAGCACTTTTATTAATGTTTCTGAATATGTGAGTGGGCTGTGATTTGCTGCTAGTGATTTTCCTGTCTTGCCATCTCTGTCAGCTTAAAGCTGTTTATGATGGAGAATAAATATAACTGTTAAAGACTATTCAGGGCAAATCACAAAGTGATCTGAAAAGTGTCACAAAGTGTTGAAGTGCCATATGCCACTATAGGAAAAATATAGGACACTGAGGAACACATTTTTAACCTTTAGAGTTAAGTTTTCCAGTGTTTTTGTTTACAATGTGACAATTCAAAGAAAGCCAGGCAGTCTTTGTCTGAGTCTGTTGAGTCCAATGGATTTGGGTAATAAGCAAGTTAAAACCCTGATGAAATGCAGAAATGAAAGTTATTTTATCTGTTTACACATAAATGGATGTGGAAAGCATAGCAAAAAGATAGTAATAATGTCTTGATGTCTGCAGCTGTCTCCTGTGATACATAACTGGTTTCAGTTGTGGATCTGCTGAACTGATGAAAAGAAATTGTTTGACATTAGCTTTAATGAGCATTTTGTACTGTCACTTCGAGTCCAATTCTGTAAGTCTGTCAGTCCCATGATTTTTGGCAACAAAAGCTTTTGTAGCTGTATCATATAGAAGTGTCAAGTTGATACCTAACAAAGACAGGAAGAACACAAGATTTGTTGGAGCATTGCTTATGAGGGGAAAATAACCTTTTACTTTTGGCTGTCATATTGCAAACAATTCAGACACAAAACTGAATTGCATGTAGAATATGACAACACACACATATTCAGTTTGGATCCTGCTTCTCATTCAGAGAATCTGAGGTGTTGCAGAGCTAGTGAAGTCCATGAAGTGAATGTCTAAGATTAGCAAACCAAGAGAGCCAATACCCCAAGTGCTAACAAATGGCTGTTTATTTAAAATTTCCTTCGTGTATGCAGCCCCAGACTTATCTGATGATGCCTTGGATCAAAGGGATGGACTGTAATAATCTCTGAGCCTTGTATTTCTTTAACTCTGCATATATTTGCATTGCTGAAATTTTCTTAAATCAGAGTGTGTTTGTTTGGGCATGTCCTGTTTGGTCCTTCTCATACACGTTCTGTCTAATTTAGCATCATTTGAAGAAACTAGAAGGACGACGTTTGGATTATGATTATAAAAAGAAGCGTTTTGGCAAGATACCAGATGAAGAAGTTAAACAAGCAGTAGAAAAATTTGAAGAGTCAAAGGAACTGGCTGAAAGAAGCATGTTCAATTTCTTAGAAAATGATGTAAGTCTGTCCTGCATTTTTGTTTGCTGCAGTACATCCAGGAGGGCAAATGTGTGGGATTGGATAAAGCCTGTCCCATCCTTCACAGGAGGTAAGGTCTGAAAGCAGAAAGTGTGCCCCTTCCCTCTTTTAACCTCCTGTCAGAGAAGAACATAATGCACAGCAGTAAATGGGAGATGTTAAGAATTCAGGAATTTCTTCTGGAGATAGACAAGATGGCCACAGAGGTCTTAAGTAGAACTAACTGAGAGTAGAATGTTTGGTCAGTGAGAGGGTGAAAGTTGGGAGATTAGCATAGTCATAGACCTGCTGCTCAAACTATGGAGCAAGGGTGTATACTCTGTGCTTTCTGAACTTTACTTATAGTCAAAACATTGCTGCTGAATTGGAGTCTCTGAATGATTTTACCTCTGAAAATCATTATTGTTGCTATTTGGCTCTGAAAATTACTCCATAGAGTGAGTTTGTGGCTTGGGCTCAGATATGTGGACTTTGGCTCAGAGTCCAAGTCCATCATGAAATTATGTCTAAATAAAGAGCAGCTGTGGTCATTCAGGATAATCCTCTTTTCTGTCCACACACAGAGGAATAGCAGGATGTGTTTTCTCCCATGTAATCACAGAATTGTAGGAAAAGAGAACTGGACCTATTTGGGCCTATTCCAGAGCTTTCTCTTCCCCTGTAGATGCAGCATCACAGAAAACACACTTATAAAGTAAGAAGTTTGCTGTCTTCTGTGAGCAAACTGCAACACGGGTGAGCTGTTAAGTGGGAATATTTAACAGCAAGTGACTTCCCCCTCTGTGCACACCCATCGATGGCCAGTTATGAACTAGCCTGTAGCTCCTGAACTGTGAGTGGGACACATTTGTTACAGCAGCATACAGCATAAGGCAGTAAAGCCTCTTTCTGTTTTACCAGTGCAAGTTATATGAGGGCAGCAAAAACTGTCAACAACTTTCAGCTCTGTTCCACTGTAGGCCCTAATTGCCTGGTTGCAGTGTGTGTTGTATAATTCTGCCTTGCACATGCAGCTGAAAGATGTTTCAGATAATGTTTATCATTAGTCAAAGCACCAAACTGAGGATAAACCAGTGCAGTGATTCAACTGAGTCACTAGAGTTTAGCAGAGTCACTAGAGAACTGATGAGTTATGCTTTCTAGTATAAGTAATTCTGTCTTTGGGAGGGTGTGAACTAGATATCCCTTTGAGGTTTTTTCCATACCCATTTCCTATTACTT
>NW_008685122.1:0-25998 GCF_000695815.1 Acanthisitta chloris | reverse complement strand
CCCTTCCATTTCCCATGCTGACCCAGTTTTTCTGTCGTCCTCAAACTTCTCATTACAGCCTCGTTGTCTAACCCCAAACAGTCTCACTGGGTTTGCAGAGATCTTAACTGCAATTGCTTCCTTCCGATCCTTCCCAGTTCCCCAAGTGTCTCCCTCTCTTGGTCTCCCTGTGCTGCAGCCTCTGAGCTCTGGTTCCCAGCCATCTTGCCAGGTGCCTTTCCCAGACTTAATCCTGATTCACATCTCTCTCTCAGGTTTTTGCACAGCTAGTTCCAGACCTCCCACATAGACACAATTGCATGCACTTCTTATCAGATCCATCTTCTGCCTTTCCCACTTAGCCAGTCCCAGGCTCATCTTGCTAAGTGGCTTTTAGTCCCTCGAGTTTCTCTGGCTCTTTCCCAGTCTCTCTCTCTTCTCCTAATCCACAATTTCATATTCCTCCTGGCTCGTTGTCATCTTGTTTGGATGGTCCTTGTCTGTCCATTTTCTCTGAACACCCCATCCAATCCCCAGGCCCTTTGTGTGTTGTCCTCAGCTGTTTATATTACTCTCTTCTGACTGTGATGGAATTGTGTCAGCTGCTGGTTTGGTTCTGTGCATTTCATTTCTGTGTGCTGTGTGACACTGTTTGGCTCTCTTGGAGTCCTGGCAGAATTTCTAATGATCGTTCTAACTGAGTAAAAGCAGACAAAGTATAGCACAAAATTGCCTTGGGTCCATAAAACATTTGTAGAAAGTTTACTCAGATATTTTCGTGTGATCCAATGTCTGGAGACATCATGATGGAATGGAAAAGTGTCAGACTTCTTGGGGTCTGTCTTCTTAATGTTGTCTTAAAGGAAGAGGACAAGTAAATACTTGTTACTGCTCTATCCCCCATACAGCTTGAACTTCTCAGCTTGTGTTAGGGGAATGAGATTATTTGTTACCTCATGAATAAAAATATTTTGATTTTTCTTTCTCCTTCATATTCTCCCTTTCCTCAGCATTTATACTTCTGAATGATTGGCTAATGGTTTTAAAATCCAAATAGATAAATCATGTTTCATTTATTGGTTTATAAATGCTGCCATCTAGTGAGGTAAGTCCAGATCATTTCAGAACTGTAGTTTGTAAACATTGCTAGCAAACACTAATGGGGCTGAGTCATAAGAGCTGTCACAGCGTAATTTCTTCCAACATTGCCGATCAGAAAGCCCCACTTTCACCTGCTAAGGGGTCATGTCCTTTTAAATGTTTTGGGCCTGGGTGTTGACAGACAGCTGGCTTGGAAGTTGAAAGCAGAAGGGATTTGCACATTGTGAAAGGAAATGACTCAAGGGGCCAGCCCTGAGTTAGTGAACTAGAAGTTACACCTCAGTTTTGTCCAGTTTCCAACTGGCAGTTTCTTTGACAGAGTCACATGTGCTCTTTTCCAATAGCCTCCACAAGGTACCATGGTCTTTTGAGATACCAGGTCTGTTTTGGATGATCTATGTGTTTATCCTTCAGCAGAAGGTACTGCAGGCTCCTTACAACTATTTTCCTCTCTGCATTTCAGGTAGAACAAGTCAGCCAGTTGGCTGTGTTTGTAGAAGCAGCACTAGATTACCATAAACAATCCACAGAAATTTTGGAGGATCTGCAGAGCAAGCTGCAAAACCGGTAAGACTGAATCCATCAGAAAATGATGAACCTCTTTTGCAACCAAGGTTCACCACTGTGGAAGGCTGCTGAAGCAAGAGGTCTTGTAGTATCATCTCACAGATGCACATTTGCTGCATTTTGTGCTGTACTGAACTCCACTGCTTTAAACCTCTGCCACCTGGCAGCTTCTTGCTGTGCTGAGAGACTTGAATGTAATGCAGGATCTGCCCAGGGAGCTCTGAGTGTGTGCAGAGTCTCTCATTCAGTCTGTGGAGGTTAATGAGGACAGCCTTCCTTTGGAGGTTTATTTCAATTTGTGTACTTTGAGTTGTGTTTTGGAGGCTTTGCTGAGACAGTGACCTGTTTGTGTTGAGATTAAGGAGTATAACAAAACTCTGCAGCACAGTAAGGAACCAGCCAGCCTGCTAGGAACACAGCTGTGCTGTAATGCACCTATGAAAGGCTCAGGCACTTTGTGCCATCCTCACAGAAGGGACAAATGCTGCTGTCATTAATGACTTAAACTTCACTTAGAGAACCAGAGACCTGAGTGTCACTGTAGCATAAGCAGAGTCAAGGTAACTGTGTGGGGCTTTCCTCAGATCAGGGTGGATGTGGTGACTCTGTGTCTGCAGACACCCTGAGCCACCCCAGCTGGAGGGTCCAGGGAGGCAAGAAGGTCTCAGCTGGGCCACGTTCACATAGAGGAAGAGGCATTGAGACAGTTGTGCTGGCCAAATGGTTGTTTCCTGTTTTCTCTAACAAAAAAGCAATGTGTGAGATACAGTCCCTGGGCCTCTGTCCTGGCTATGCTTCTGCATATGTCATTTGCAGTTGAGCTTTCCAGAGAGCTCATTCTTGCAACTTGTGCTTAACACAGTGGCAGCTGTGGGTGCTCATCACTTCTCAAACTCAGGCTGTTAAGCTTTATGCCTCTGTCAGCAGGACCAAAGTATTAAATAAAATGGGGACTTGTTGAAAGTCAAGTATTGCACAAGAATTGAGCAGATTTGAGGGTAAACACACAATCCCCAAAAACCCCAAAACAAACCAACCATCTAAAAAACCCACCAGCACCAAACCCAAAAACAAACCAACCAAAAGAAGCCTCAAACCAAAACCAGCAGAAGATTTTTCTTTCTCCACCTTTCAAACAGCAAAACACTGAGCGTGAGCTAGAGTTCTATAAGTATTTCTTCCTTCAAGGTAAATCTCTTGCCACTCTTCTCTGTGTTACAGAATAAATGTAGCATCTAGTCGGCCGAAACGTGAATTTAAGCCAAAGCCTGTAATAACTACGACTCTGGAAATTGGTGATAATCAGCAGCACAATGGGATTGCCTATAGTTCTTCCATAAAATCATCAGGTAAGTCTGTCACCACAGAGTTAATGTGTCTGTAGATGTTTTTACAGATTGTTGCTTGAGGTATTCCTTGTACCATGAGAACAATGAATCTGTGAGACATCAGAATCCATACATCTGACTCCAGTTGGTTGTCCAGATTTGGAAATGGAATTGTGAAGCAGGATTCCTCTCAGCAGTCTCTCACCCATCTGAAATTAGATGTGGCATTCTGCTTGGTCTGTTAGGTTCTCTGTATTGCCACGGAGGGTGGGAGGAGAGGGAGAAGCACTTGCAGAAAACAGTTCATTTCTTGCAAAGACAGATGCCTTAGGTGGGTGTGTTTGATCACTGTCTGGAGTATCTCTGGGTGCTAATTTTTCTCTGCAGTCTGAGACCATAAATGATCAGTACAGGATCTTAAGTATTAGCTATGTAAAATTCAAAGAGCTGCCTCTCACCCTTTATTGATTTTAGTAACATCTTTTACTTCACTGTCCCCTAAATTATGCACCAAAGCATAGCATTAATGAACTGAAGTGCTTAGGTACCTTTTGGTGTGGGAGTAGGATCCCTTCCTTTGATTAGGCCCTGATTCCACACAAAAAAAATCAGCTGTTGACATTTGTATGAATAGTGTTAATTAATAGGCTTACAGGACTCATGGAAATAGCTTTTCCTCATCTCATGAATAAAATTATTTTGCCCACCTCCTTAATGACTACAGTGCATGATGAGATAAGACCAATTAAAAAACCAAACCAACAAAAAGAAACCTAAAAAAACTAAGAATGAAAGATGACACTATGCAAAGAAAAGAGAATGAAAAAGCCAAATCTTTTCATAAACATTATTTGTAAGGAAAATAGAGGGGAAGCAGTGAGCCAAAGGTTCCCTTCTCTACTTGGCATTGTATCTAGGATCTTTTTCTGAAGGTTTTTATTTTATTTTTTCCCCAACTCTCCAGTTTCCTCTGCCCTCCAGTCTTGTTCCATTTTATAGGTTGTTGGGAGAGAAATTAGAGAATTAAGTGTGAAAGAATAAAGCTTCATGCTCCTTCTAATGTCTCTTTAATTTTCTTGCACTCGGCTACAAGAGGAAGGTATGATACAATACACACTGAAGGAGATTTGCAGCAGTTTGGCAGCATAAATTTATCCAGCAAGATCTGATTCCCTGATTTATTTGAAGCTCCCCATACTGCCTGAATGCTGAGAGCAGTTTTTGTGTGTATTTTGAATGTGGGATGGAGGGAGACAGCCCCCTCTGCACACTCTCTCAGGTCAGACCACTGGTGTGGTACAAGGACACATTTCATTCCAAGCACTGGAGATGTTTGCAGTGATCAATGACTTCCTAGTTATTTTCACAGCTCACCTGGATGAAAGTAGCAAAAACATAGCAACTTTATTAAAAATTCAGCATAAAATTTCTAGGCCTTATCAATTACTTATCAAGTTGTATAGGCTTTTTTTTTCTGCTTTGCATCTGTGATGGAGAAAAAGAGATTCAGATTCAGCATCTGTATATAAACGAATATGTCAAACCACATTACAGTGGTTTATCATTGCCATCAAGCAATTGATCCAAGATGTCCTTTAAGGGTAATCAATCCTGCCTTTGGGAGAAAGAGATGATGACTTCTCATGATTGCTTCCAGCCCACTTAGTTAAAGGAAAATCAGTTTTAATGAGCTGAAATTCAGTGAATGAACAGAAAAATAAATGACCACTAAGGTGAGGAAGGAGTGAGCCACTTAATTCACTGACTCCGTTCATGGACTGTTGCATCAACTGTTTGCATATCACTAGGTGAGGAGTTGTCACTTGCTGCTTCAATCACTCAGTGCTGTCAGAATGGAAAAGAAATAAAACCACCATGAAAAAGATTGAAAGGGAGAAATGAGATATATTTAATAATTGCTGCCATGCTTAGTGTTGCTGATAACATCAGAAACACCATGTGTCATGTTTTTTCCTTCCTGAAGAAGCTGTGGATGCTGTGCTTACTTCCCCAGCAGGTACAAAAATCAGTGAGGTCACTGTTCTTTCTTTTTTCTTTTCCTATTCCTACTCAAAAATTGTCTATATGGATTTCTGTGGAACTGCAGCAAGGTCAATATGTCCTGCTCATAAATGGGGAAACCTTTCTGTCTCTTTTTAAAATCCAAATCATGAAACAGATCAGATTAATGGTCTGTGATTTAGAAATGTGAACCAGGCAGCTCTAAGCAAAACTGCTAAATGTTTTAAGGTCTCCATGTGATGGGGGATAGTGTTATGATCACCCTGTTTTTCTTTGGAAAACTGACCTCTTCATCCTACACAAACAAGTACTTTGGTGCTTAATTCTCCCTGTTTGCACATTGACCCTATGAAAATATAGATCTTTCATTTTTATGATCCTGTCGCTCAAGCTAAGAAGCATCTTGGTATTCAGTGACCCCATGGAGATCTACAGGACAGTTCACAGTAAGCTCTGATACATTCAGCACAACTGCCACAATGCAGTTCTGAGTGTGGAAATGGCTTTCCCTGTGTTTCACGATAATTTTTCAAGTATCAGCTTGTTGGAGCAAAAATACTGTTTCCCTTTGTATGGTCTCTAACACATGAGGATTATTTGCTACTAATGACATGCACACACTTGCAGGGCTGGGTTCACATAAACCTAACTTTAATGTTGTGAATTATTTGGCTGCTTTGAGTAAACACAGAAAATTCTGTATTTTAGTTCTAATTCATTGTTATCCCCATTAATCAGCTGCAGCTGTGAGCATCATCTGGCTCATTTTGGAACTCTTTAGTTGCTGTATTACATCATGTCTTTCACTCATTTGTCAGGTTTGACTATGATATGAACTAAATGGATCTGGTGGCCACGTGCTGGAATTTAACATAAGCATCTAAATGTTTACTCACTTCAGCTATGAGGGAGACTGGGATTAATTACCTTAGCAAGCTTCCAGTTTGTGATTATTAAAGTACAATCTTGCTACCTTATGTATGCAGTGTGGTACAGAAGACAGAGTAGATGCTGGTACAGGCAGTAACTCCCTTTTGGGAAAACAAGCAAACAAAAATCCAACCCATCACTGAATGGCATTCTGGCTTCATCCACTAACACTCCAGAAATCACAGACAGCTTCTTGCTTAACCTAGTTTTGTGCTGTCCAGGTCTGAGTGTTCTGGAAATTAATGACAAATCTTTTTTGAATGTGACAGAGAAGTGTGGCAGTTCAACTCCACAACTAGAGAAATAAAGGAGAGGTGTGCATGGAGTTGCACATTAACATAAACTCTGTTTCAAGGAATGAGTGCAATTTCTTTAGCTGAAACCTCTGCAACGGATGTGCAAGTACTTAATGGACAGCAAAAGGCTGGAATGGTGCCACCAGTTCTGTGATGTTAAGCAGTGTGTGTTGCAGACTGTCAGTGCTGCCCCTGTTACCTTTGTCGGGGAAGCTTTGTCTCATTGGATTACACAGTAGCAGCAGCTGCCTGACTCTAATGAAGACTTTGACTGATCCTACAGCCTGGAATGAAATTAGCTGTAACCATTATTTAACAATCTTTCCAGGCTGCCAGACATTTCTTTTCAGTTCTTTGGAGCTTAAAATGAACCAATGCGATCCATCTAGTATCAGGTACCTTCCTGTCAGAAATTAACTGGCTTGCAATAATAAATTAACCCCATCAGAGCAGCTGATGAAAGTGAGGAACTTTTGTCAATTATTCTGAGCGATGCTTTCTGCTGTTGGCAGTTCCAGAGAGCTGTGCCAGTTCTACCTTGGCAAAGACTGTAGATAACTGGGCTCATTTTAAACACAATCAGTCCATTTTTGCTGGGAAACTGGCTCATCTCCTTGGACTGTTTCAGCAAAAATATGCCCAGAACCTGGTTTCACCTGGACTGGTGTATTAGACTAGCCCTTATTTAGTTAGATCTTGTAAAACTTTGTCACTATGCTGAGCCTCCCACAGGCAGAGGACAAGTCTGGAGTTGTGACCACACAGCTCTGGGGAGGTTTGCCAAGGGATCTTTGTGTTGGCTGCTCTCTTCCATTGTTACAATAAAACCTCTCTTCTGTCATTGTAGAGAATACAACATAGCCACAAAATAGAAAAGTAATTTTGACTTCCTAGTTTTAACACCAGATATTGCCCCTGATTATTGCCAGTTAAAAAGATGCTCTCACCTGTCTGTTCTCATTGGCTGATCACCAGATTTGTTGTCAGCTGCTTTCCTTAAGGGACTTCTCCTAACTCCTTTAACTAGAAAATGCCTGAACAGTTACTTTTCAATAGTTTCCTGCACATTGCCAAGATTAACATATTAAAATGCATTTTTGCCATTTTAGCTATTAGGTCTGTATTGTATTACCAGTTGTGTGTAGATTTACCCAGTCAAAAATGATTCCTCAAGGTGATTGCAACAGTTCTCAAATATTCCAGTCTTGACTCTCCCAGCCATCCCACATGCTAATCATGCAATATTTAAAGTAAGACAACCTGACCAACTTAGTATTTAAGAGGTTTGACTGCTTAATATGGGGACTAGAGTGTTCTGGACTTGTCATGCTACAAGGTGTTTATAACTGTTTACATGGCAGCAGCATGAAATCTTTTATCCTATTCCTTTATAAATGTATTTCACATTACCAGACTTTTACTTGGATATAATATATATGTTTTTTAAAAATCCATTATGGCTGAACTTCAGTTGAACCTCTGGCTAGTCCTTGGCCACAGAGCTAAGCTTTGCAATTTGAACATAACCTTTTGTAAGTTATTATTCATGAATATAAATGAGTGTATTACATATGGATCTGTACCACAAATCCAAGCCAATTCCCACCCCTTTGGGAGAGTATCTTTCAAATGGTGACTGCATTTACAAGGGGAACTGCTTTTACTAATGATGGTTGGTTTATACTTTGTATTAACTTGTTTTCCTGTACGTATTTGTGTTCACTATTACATTTGCATATGGTACCATTACTATTTTAAAAGAGTGATTTGGAATGAAGATCTTTATAGCAGGGCAAACAGTGCAAGTCACACGAACAGCCAGATAATGTATTGGAAAAAATTTTTGTCCCTCAAATAGTTTGACAGGCACCTTTGTTCCTAGCACAACCTTTGCTTTAGCTCAGATGAAGAATATGTACAGCAAAGGATTTAAGCACACAAACTTGGGGAGCAGTGACCCAGAACTACTTGTCCCTGCTCAAGTGAGGTGAGGTGGAAGCCCTAACACAGGCATGGCTGGAAGCCTTGTTCCTGCAGAGGCACCTGGAGTGTGGAAATGCAGGTGGCTGCCTCCAGGCTGCAGGTGTGTGTCTGCAGGGGGACTCAGAGCCCCTGCACTCTGGTGGGTATTTGTGCCGGGGCAGTGTGCTCTAGTGCACCTTGTTTAAATGATTCCTTGTCATTTCTCCTGTCGATTCTTCTGCTTCCTCAACTCCTTCCAATTCCTCTAGCCACTGCTCCAAAGAGACCACACTGATTTTCATAACTGATTACTCAAACTTGCAGTTGGAGAGAAACATCATTTTATCCCTTGGAAAGAGAAGGCAATTAGGAATGAAAATGGAGGAACATCTGAAGTTGAGGGAGAAACAGAATTATACTCTAAACTAGTTAACAGTAGTATTTTATTTTAGATGCAGAAGCACCAGAGGTTAATGGGTGAAAGCAGTGGAAAAACCATTGGGGTGGAATTTGTGACAGCAGGGCTGCGTTTTTTGACCTGTTGCTCCATGCTTAGTGGCTGGTGGGATGCTGTGAAGCTCTGTTTAATATGGTTGTTTTTTTCTGTCACTGGGACAGGTTCTTCAGTGCACATGGATCAGCCTTGCTGCCAAGCTCTCTATGACTTTGAGCCAGAAAATGAAGGCGAGCTTGGGTTTAAGGAAGGGGACATCATAACTCTGACCAATCAGATTGATGAGAATTGGTATGAGGGGATGCTGAGTGGAGAGTCTGGCTTCTTCCCCATTAATTATGTTGAAGTGATAGTTCCCTTGCCTCAGTGATTGTGTCATTCAAGCTGTGAACATGATTTCATGACTGAAATGGATTCACAAATGTTCTGTCAGTGTGGCATTCTGTGAAAGCCTTGCTATTTGACTGACTTACTGACTTTTGTATGCGTCTTTTTAAAATGTATTTATTTTATATTCCAAAAAACTTCACCTACCCTGATTTGTCAACCTGCAAAAAAACCCATACCCAGTTTTTTTGCTTTGTGCCTTGAAGATCACTGTATGGAGTGTTTACTGGTAGCTCACTGTTGCTCCAAAAATGCATTTCCTTGCTGTTATTGTATGTGGATTTTTTTTTATCTTTGGCTGCAATGATTTTACTATTGAAAACCATTTTTAAAAATACTGTTAGTGAAGCTAACTGTAACCAGTTCCTGAGTTACTGATGTCATTGAGCTCTTTTCATCTATCACATTGTAATTTATTGTGAACAAGTTACTACATCTTTCACATTGTATGTTGACAAAAGGCAAAGTGGTTGTTGTCAATATTATGATGATGTTGTACTAAGTACAAGTTCTCAGCATTGAAATTCCTATAATTTACTGACCCAATTGAATAAATATTTCTGTGGGATAAGAACAGTGGTTGCTGCTTCTATTCATATAGTTCTGGCACTTGTTTTTGAGCTGGAGGTCACTTTTGCTGCATGCATCAGCTCTCAGTGAAGAAAAAAATGCTGCATTAAAAATGCATGAGTAAAGACAAAGTGTTAGTTTTGTGATACCTCAAGGCACTGGAATTTTAATAATCTTGCTATGTCTCTCCTGATTGTTTAGCAGTTATAATGTCTGTTAACTTTTTTTTTCTAGCAGGAGGATGAGACAAATTTCTTGGAACTAAATACAATCCTAGTTCCACAGGGTTTGTGTAGAACTCTAGTGAGAGAAATAGGTGAGTATCACTGGTGCCTACTGCAAACATTTGAAAAGTCAATACACTTCTAGTTTTTATATTTAGTTGAAAGGGATGGAAAGGAGGAGAAAGAAGACTAGGTGGAGAGGGAAAGACATGCACTAACTAAAACTGCCAGAAACCCTTAAAATGAAGCACAGATTCAGACATCTCAAGTACTTATCCAAATGAAAATAGGATTATTAATTTTTCTGTTGGCCTTCTCCTGCTTTGCTTAGTTATGGAGTAATGACTAAAAAAGTCAGCAGCCCCAGAGGAACATGCAATCTTTTGCCAATTGCTCTCTATACAAAACAAACTGATGAGAAGAGAGATGAATTCTTTATAGGCAAAGTGTCTTGATTCCAGCTTCAGAGTTTCAAGCTGTACTTGGTTCTGTAGTCCAGTTGAAACAGCATTCCCTAGAGAGGAAAGAGTTTCATGTATGTAACAGGTGCAGTAACTTTTCCATTTAAGAAGCATCAGTAGCCCCAAACTGGCTCTCAAACCCACAGCTTTGTGGTTTCAGCTCTGACCTTGACTTGCACAATAGTCACAATAGAAGAGGAGGGTTATCCTTCACAGCTCATGCTAACAGCCTGCTGCTTCGGGCACATCATCTCAGAATTCATGCTTGCTCATGCAAAGGAGAACATTCATCTAGCCCTTTTCCAAAGTCAGGGGCAAGTTCCTAGTAGTTACTAGAGCAACACTATGTAAAGAAACTTGTCCTGTCCTGTTTTTGAATGAAAGTAGCTATGAAGCTCTGATTATAAAATATGAGAAGACTTACACAGGTTTAAGTATTTGGGATTCACAGCTGCTTTTGCTTTTTTTCCATTTATAAAAGAGAGGTCTCACCAGTCATACTTTTCCATAGCAGGCAAGAAGAGGTATTGAAGTCTCCCTTTCACCTCACCAGAATTCCCTAGAGGAAAGAACTGCATATGCACACACATCAGCATTTGAATTCTTGATACACTTTGCAGCAGGCAGTTTAGGCCAGAGGTCCTGGTCAGCTGCAGTAGATGGCTCAGTAGAAGTAGCAAATGCGATATTAGTAAGCTGGAAGGAAGGCAAGGGCTCTATAGTATTATCAACTAAGGTAAACTACATAGTTTACATAGTCCTGGGGTCTTTCTATCTTTATGGTTTGCTACCAGAAAGACAATTTGCACAATAGAATCCATTGCACATCAGAGTTGGTTCTTTACTACATGCCTTTATAGACATTGCTGGCTAAGAACAAGCTTCATAAACTGCCATGGAGGTTGTGAATTGAGTAAATATAAGCAGGTCTTGATGATGTTTACCAAACTGCATCTTCTGCTGCTGCTCTTTCCTATCAAGACTTGTACACTACTTCTGTTCTTTCAGTGCTGTTACTGAACACTGTCCCTCCCTTGTGCTATGAAGAGGTTTTATTTGATGCACTGAAGATTCCTCTTAAATCAAGGTCATAGAAGTCCATCATTATTAGAAGTGAGTGACCAACAGGGGAGCAGACTATAGTTCTGAGGGTTTCATCACTGTAGTCCCTAAAAACTCACCAGTTTTATTACTTATAAAGTCTTTTGAACCACTCAACTGAAATCAATGCACAAAGACCTTTATTAGTTAATCTGCAAATATTCAGTTTCAATATTGCTTTTATACACATGAAAAATATCTTCAGTAGTCAAGTTTAAGAAATCCAAATAAATATAGCAACATTATGACAGCAATTTCTATGTTTCTAGGTAGAACAAGAATTTAGTCTGCTAAAATGCAAGTATTAAAACCAGCACCTACTCTTGCTGTCTCAAAACTAGAACTTTTAAATAATGCAAGAGAGTTTAAGCTAGCATAAGGAAAGCCTCACCCTAACACCTGAAACCTTGAATTCAGAACTGAACACTTTGGCAAGGTAAAAGACAGTCAAAACACTATTCCAGCATCTGGAGAAATCTGCAGTCTCAGCTGCTCCCTTCCTGCTCTTAAGTAGAAGTGTACCTGGTGTGGCTCAGCAAGGCCCACCCTTTGCACCAGGTGAGGGGTTTAGTGAAGGGAGGCAGAGTGACTGAATGCAGGGAGCCCAGAGGCTGACTGCCTGGTTTCTGATGGTTGCAGGTCAGGCTTTTCATGGACCACAGAGCTTGTGAAGTTACAGGGAATTGCACACTGGCCAATAGAGTGTTCCCCCAGCTGCCCCATTAGACATACACAAAGCAGTGCTGCAGGCTGCACAGAGACTGAGAACGTAAAGACTCCAAGTACAGCTACTTTAGTGCATCTTTCATTACAGCTGGTGCTTTCTAGTTTTTTGCTTCAGCATGTTTTCCTTTCTAGCCCCTTAGAAAGCTGTTGTTTGGGCCATTCAAACAGTGCCATCAGCTCTCATCACAGGATCTTCTTGGTCAGGAAGAGATGCTTTTTCACATTTACAGGATACATTTGTCCAAGTTAAGGTTGGCACAGCTATGCTGTCATACACTAAGAATCTACAATACTGAAATGGCAGGATTCCCAGGTACTAGAATATACAAACAGTACATTTATTAACAGGCAGGAATATTTTTTATAACTTGCTTCTAATTTTAAGAAGTGTTTCTCTCTAGCAAGTGATCTAGACCAGTTTAATATATTTCTACATCAGGATCTGAGCAGGAAACATTTCAGAGATTAGTGTTTTACTTCACACTTGCTCAAGGTACAAGCTAGGGTGTGATCTGTCATAGTTTCCCACTCAGGCTTGAAAGAGAAATTACCTTTGGAGAAACACTGTATCAGAATATTGATAAAGCTGAGGCAGCCTCCTGGTCATTGTCAAGTATTTAACACCCTTCCAGGGCACATGTATAGAAGCTTTGTAAACTCTGAACCCTCCTCTGTTTCAGCAGGTCATAGAAACCAGATCCTTGTGTAAAAGTAAAAATAACTTCACATGAAGCTTGTATTCTACTGCTCTTTGTATCTGTGACTCCAAGGACAGGGTCCAGGATCAGAAGGTAGGAAATTCCATCATGTTATGGACATCAGATGGGAGATGAGAATTCCAATTTCCAGATATTGCAGAAGATACCAAAACACATACAGTCTATGTCACCTGGGACTGAAGGGTGTTATCAGGTGGCTGTCTCTGTGTCCACATTACATGACAGAACATCTGGACTCCTCATTTTGCTGCAGAAAGAAAACATGAAGACATTAGGCTAATTAGCATGTGTACAGACTTAGTATTTATTGCTGGTTACCTACTTGATTCTCATATAGGTATATAGGGTTTTTAGTGGTTTGTAAACTTAGTTATTAATAAAGCAAAGCAGGTTTTCAAGAGAGGCAGTATGTGAGTGTTCTAGATGGTTTGGGGTGGGGAAGAAAGACTACAAAAGCTTTTAAGAATTGGAGTCCATGCATTACATGAGCCTGTGCCTTTCCTAATGAAGGGCTGTAAAGCTATCCATCACTACCTCTGTTTCAAAGCATCAGAACTGAACTGGCATGCAGACTCATGCTGCCCTAGTTAGGATGGTAAGAGCAGAAGCAGAAAGCATGGAAGGCCTGTCTTCCTTTAAAGCACAGCATGCATCATTCCACTGCATGCAAGAAGTCAACTGTAACTAAGATGCCATTTCAGTACTACCAATGCAGCAGAAGCATATAGGTACTGATGTCACAAGTTTGATAGGAATTCACTTACAGGAATGACATTAACGTTTGATTGGAAGTATTATAATTGATTCTTACCATAAATGTCACATAACTGTATTGTAAAGTTGCTGATAAAGTAGACTAGAGGTGTAAGGAAAAAATTACTTTCACTTTCCATAATTGTTTACCGAACAAGCCGTATTATTAGTGAGCTCAAAAAAAAACAAAAACAAGCCTTTTAAAATAACTTGAGGAGAGACTCTACTTTGAATATGAAAAGCAGCTTGTATGTCTTCATGAGCCTATAGCTTCCCTGTGTGTTACACTGACCATTTTGGTGTGTGCTGTGCATTAAGAACCCAAAGGGCAGAACAGCATAATAGAACCTTTCTCAATAGCCTATTTAACAGGGCCTTGCCCTCCTTCAGTGAGAGACTGAAAATATTACAAGAATGTGCATGCAGGTCAGGAGACTGATAAACATCTTTTAAGCCAGATGGTCTTGCAGTAACAGGTATTTACCCAGAGTTTCTGTTTGAAAGAAGGAAAAGAGCCAAGCAGCAGGCAGTAGCTCTTGGTTCTTAGGTACATTTTCTTCAGAAAGACAGGGCTAAGGGATTTTAAGTTAGTTTTCAGACATATATATTATGAAATTATCTAGGAAATGGTGGTGGCAGCTTTAAGACTCAGTGCAGTAAGATGCAACTCCTCCTTTTAACTGTGTAGTTTTTGTGATCAGTTTTAGGAAGGTAGCTCAGCAGGATGTGGTGGCAAGAGGGAGAGAGGTTTTCAGCTAGGCATCTCCTTGCTCTTCAGGCCTTGAAGTTCCTACTAGCAACGGGACATGGTGCTATTTCAAGTCAAGACACAAACTAACTTGAGTCAAGTACAGTCTATAATTGTTCAGTTATGACCAATTTAAAGCCCTTATATTAGTTGTCCTAGAGTACTTCAGCACTTAAAGATAGCTGACTACTAGTGTATCAAAGCACAGTAGAAGTAGCCAATGTGAATGAGTTCAGATTTGTAATAAGATCAAAAGCCACGTGAAAGGGCTGGAGAGTCTTGCACAGGGCATGACAACATGCAAGTTTGTAGCCAAAGGTTTGGAAGTATATTGAACTTAAATTCACACAAAATTCTCTTAAGAGCAAGTCAGGGGCATTGGAGTGTCAGGTAAGTCACTTCATCCCAGAGAAATAGTGTTTGCATTCTGTTCTTGGGATAACAGTTTGAAGTTAATTCATAGCCAGATATTCAGATGAAATAGACATTAAAGGTTGCATTTTTCAGTGTGTTAGTAATGAGAGATCAAATAATTAAATGCTACAATTTGATCACACTCAACCAGAGAATAAGCAAAGCACCAATTGCACTTCTGATGCAAAGCCATGCAAGCTACATCCTACATGGGCCAAGAGACTGCAGCACTATTATGAAGCAAGTTTTCCATGAGATGACAAGCATGAGTCTCACCATCTCACCTGCTTAAGGATGCTCACAGGGACCACTATCATGACACCAAACAACATTTCTTTTTTCTTCTTCTTTTGGTCTGACATCAAGAAAAACATTAAGAGTTTCAAGACATGAATAGTACATGAAGAAGTATTTTCATTTAATAAGGAAAAGAAATGACCATTGAATGACTCTACTGATAGAACATATTTAAACTTTAGGCAGCTTACCTGAGATGCAAACTCCATTTCGCTGCCAGTTATTTCTTCATAGTCATCATCTAGCTCACTGCTTTCTTCTCCTCTGGGTACAAGCATTATCTTCCTCTCTGCGAGTTCCTAGAACACAATTGAATTGCAACCAAGAACCCTCAGGAATTAAGCACAAACAAGTTTAATATTAGGACAGTAGAAGATACTTATTTCACTTACCTCACCATCATCTGTGATAAGAGTAACATCAATATTATCTCCAGTTCCCCAAGACTTCTGAGACTTCCAGATGAGATCACTAGGACCTGGGCTTGCACCAGCAGCTGCACCCCATATCTGCAACACATTTAGAGTGAGCTTCTGAAGACTCTTTTTTGTGCAGTTATATATGTTAGACTGAATCCTAATCTATCAAGTATTCCAACCAGAAACAGAAGCTGAACCACTGAGTCACAGAGCCAAGCCACAGTCACAGGCTCCTAGCAGCAATTTGTGTGTACAAGATAACCTCTCACCTGGGCTCACTCACAGATCTCCTCAACAAGCTCCCAGAGGCTGGAGTAGTGAGTGTAAAGTTAAGTTTTGATTGCTATCTAAATGTACTTAAGAGTATGATTTTAGAGCTAATATTTAGCTTAGCACTGTAAATCATGAGCTCAGCATTGCTGAACTGTAGTGGACTAAAGCTTTTAGCAACAATGTAAGTCTCTGCACAGCTTTTCTCAAGTCACAGGAGTATGAAGAACCTTAAGAATAAACTACAATACATTGACTCTGTTCACAACTAGAGCACATCCCAATCTGGGATGATCCAAGTTCAGTCAGAGCTTTAAAGAAAATTTAATTGGCATTTTGGATCAAGTTGCTGCAAGGATTTTTCCCCATACCCCTCTGCACATAAAATAAGAGTTTTAGTTCTTTAGGCACTTGAAGTATCAGTTTAGTTTTCTATATTACAAGAATCTTTATTGCCATCAAACATAACAAGAACAGACCTTTGAGTTTTACAAAACCACTACCTACTGTAACTACTTGGCCTGCCTGAAGAATGAACCGTGAAGGAAACTTGTAAATAACATCTGACACAGTTCCAATATGTCGCCTCAGCACCCATCCATGGAGTGGCTGATCCTGTGGAACAAGAAATTTCTCTCAGCATTATAGATCAACACCATATGATGCAAATGCAAGCTTCTTTCCAGACTCACAGATCAGCTGTAGCATGCAAGAATCTGACCAATTTTGAGGAAGCCTTCAAGTTTCCATCAAAGCCTCTCTATGTTTTCTCCCTGTACTTCCTTAGGATGAAATTTAGTTCCACAAGTCAAGTCACACCCATTCTTGCCTGCTGTTGAAGGGGGATCATGATGCTCTATACTAGCAAGATTCTGACAAGTGAAGTTTGCCATGCCCACCTACCAACTTAGGCCATACATGTAAAAATACAGTGGCCTGTGAAGTTTTAAGGTACCTTGGGCTGAAGTGGCTAAACTACCAGCCCCAAGTTTTCAAGCCCTGATGATTAATTCTAATCATTCTAGATTTGCAGATTAGTCAAAGAATTAGCTAATTGGTCAGATAAACCCTCTGCATGGATCAGATATCGTAAACTGTATTCAACTTGTTAGCTGTTTTGAGTAGCAAACCCTACTTAGTTCATCAAGCATAAGTAGTACTTCTGATAGTGGAAGCCTGAATCCATGAGAGACAGCTGAAGGTGTTAGATAGATTTCAGCATAACAGAACCCATTGGACCTCCCAGACAGTCCTGTGACAGAACACCTGCAGTATCTGTTGGGGGCCTGGCTAGCAGAGGAGCTGTAACTTAACCAACAGTTAAAGGAATGCTTAAGCAATTAAAAACAAGACACGCAAAATAGGTCTTGGTGATCTTGTTTCTATCTTCATGCATTCCTGTGTTCTTCAATCCAACACTTTATAATGCTCTTGTTCTCTCCTGCTTCCAGGGTTTTAAGGTTTGGTTTTGGTTTAACTGCCTTATAGATAAGTCAAGTCGTTTTGCTAACAAGCTTAAGAATAGTGCTGCTGTTTAGATTCTCAACTGTGTAGCGTAGCTCTTGCTGTCAGTTTCCCAGGATGTGAGAGCAGGATGCAGCTTAAACTTGTAACCTATCATAAGTAAGAACTGAACGCATTGACAAGTTGAGCAACCAATCCAAAGTTGTGTGATCAGCATGTAGCTGTACATACAGGAGACATTTTACTATAAATACTGTTAGGCCCTTAAATAAAGTTGGCTTTCAGGGCATCATATTGGTGTGCTGTAGTCTGTCCCTTGCAAGGACCCCAACAAGTACCAAAAAATTCAGTCTAGTCTGTCACCAAGCTACAAGTCAGTTCACAAACAGTTGTACTTTGCAATGAAGGTTATGCAGACTTAAAACCAGAAGTACCTCATCAGAGTTATTTTTAAGCCTGACAAATTTCCCATCTGCATCAATCTCTTCAATAGATATATTTCCAGAGGCTGAAGCATGCTGAATAGTCTCAAATGCAGCACCAAGCTCTCTCTTTTTGGTTTCTTTCAGTTTCCTTTTCTTCCCGTGTAGGAACCGTCGCCCTTGACTTGTTGCTGGAGTTGCTGTGCTTTGTGAGGATGGACTGGGTGACAGGTTTAGCCTAGAAGAGAGTCAGGTAACATTCACTTGAATATCTGATGTACTTACTTCTTCTCACTTCTATCCTCACACTACAGTCAAGCTTAACAGCTTCCTATATCCAAGCTTTCCATGATGTCTTGAGTATAAGATTGTATTTTTATTGGCAGGAGTAGCTAAGTAGCTTGTTAAGTTTGAAAGGCAGCCCCAGACCTAGAGTTCAGAGCAGGATTATACTGATAAGAAAAGATTCCTAACTGCAATAAGGATTCCTTTAAGGTCTCTGCAGATACAATCCTTACTGAAAGTAGCTTTAATTTTTTGGCCCTTCTTAGCATGTATTGAGAGTTCATGTTCCCACCAGGCATGTAAGATACCATTGTCTGGATAGCTGAGAATTGATACAGTTTCCCAGTTTCATTCATAGAACTCGAGCATTGTCTTTGGTGTACCTCTAGGATGTTGCACAAAACTCAGAAATCTGGGGAATGCCCAATGGACCTTTGAAATTTGTCAGGTTTATCAAGTTACTTCATACTATACCATGTGGTAGATGTAGGATGAATACCATCTACAGAAGATTATGATTCAATAACTAAATTATGGCACTAATGTCATACTTAATGTTAGTTTTTTGTCTCCTGCACATTCTGCAGCGTATACAGTTAGCCTTGGACCAAACTCTCCGACAAAGATCATGTCACAGCCTACCTCTGTTCCTCTTCTTCCAGCATCTTTCTGTAGGCACTTATTTCCAAATCCAGAGCCAGTTTCACATCTAAGAGATGCTCATATTCTTCCAGCTGTGTTTGTGCCTGCTTCTGAACTTGGAGTATTTCTTGTTCCTTTTCAGCTATACGCCTTCGATGGAAATCACGATCATAATCCAGCATGTCCTGTAGCTCCTTTATTTTGTTCTCCATAGCAGCAGTCTAAAATCAATGGGATGGGAAAAATCAGTTAAATCATAGCTGAAGATTAGAGACAAGAGGCCAGTATTCTGAATTGAGTATCAAAATTAAACTAATTCTAAGGTGATACAAATAAAGACAGTACCTTGCTTTGATATTGATTAAGTTGAGATAGCAGACTATCAGCTCTCTTCCTGGCTTCCATCAGCTCCTCCTGAGCAGCATGGGCAAACTCACCTTGTTTTACTGCAGCTAGCTTGGCATTCTCCATCTGTGGAAAAGGCACTGTTAGTAATGAGTTGCCTCTTACCATGTATTTTAAATAAGGAAGGAAAACCAAGTGATTTTCACCTGTCACATCTGGAAATAGTTATGTTTTACTTAAGTGTGCAGATACCAATAAAGTCTTTCAGAAAGTTTTTCATAGCTTTCCGGGTAGGTTTACACAAGCTTGACATTTATGTCAAAAAAAGTCAGCAATAATCAGCTAGTGAAAATTGATGGATTAGGAAATTTCAGATGCATGAGGACTTTGTACAGATATTAAGTAAACTGATCCTCCAGAAGAACAATGGAGAGTATATTTAGAAGCTGCTTGTCAAAGCACAGAGCTGCAGGATACTGGGTGTGCATATCAAACTGTTACTGCTCTTCCCCAAAAGTTCTATTACTAAACAGTTCCTGCATTGTTATAAGCAGCATTGATTTGCTCTACAAATAGCTCAGTCTTGAGACGTTATGAGGAAGGATAAAGTGCTCTTATAAGAGGCACTCACAGAATTTCCAGCAGAAACAGAAGCATCCAAAGGAATTCACTGAGTTGGCATGTAAGTCGGAGTATAGAAAAGGTTGGTTTATTCAAGACTGAAATTAATTAATACAAACATAGCACACCTTGGTGCTGAATTTTTCAGAAGTTTTAAATAGGATTGACTATTTCTAATCACTCTCCAAAGGGACAGTGTTTATGCTTGAACCAGTTTTGCTTGGGACCAAATGTTTGTAGAAATCCTATTGTCAAATCTGACACTGCTTTGAAATCCTGTAACAACATATGCCCAGAAGCTCTACACTGAATGCAAGGGCTCCATCAGTCAGCTATTTATGCTGGTGTTACTTTAATTATGTCAGGGTAAAGAGAACTTGCTTCATCTTAGTGTCATCTTTTACAAACTCACTCTTGCACGGCATGTTCGCTCCACCTCCTCTCTGTATCCTTGAATTTGTTCTTCATGTTGTTTTCTGAGCTCTTGCAGAACAGACAAGAACTTACTTTCATACTCTCTCTGAAGACCAGAATTTAGTTCTGCTACTCTGCTCTCATGGACTCTCTTTGCCTCCTTGAGCTCCTAGAAGAAGAAATTTCTCAGAGAATAAAGAAGCCAATAGAGTTTGAGACTGAATTTAGTGTACCAGTTTCAGAAGTCCTTCACTACTGAAGCAGGTTTATCATTATTACTGTGTGCTCACATCTTTATTCAGATCTTAGATGTTCATCCATTAGGTGTGGTACACCCCCTTGCTTAGCTTCCTCATGATTGTTTTGCTACCTCACTGCCAACATTACTTACACTAATAAATACAGTAATTCATATTTAATTGTAAGACATTCTTTGAACTAAATAGATTGTTTAGGTTTTCTTAGAACACATGCATATACAATTCAGTTTCTTTAAGCACTGTTGCTTTTGGAATAAAATAAGAATAGGTAAAGTAATAGCAGTTGGTTAGAGAAATTAGAATTCTCTCACTCAAACCATGGATTTCTACCAGTGAGAAAAGCTGGTTTACATTCACATATTTTCTAGTTTTGTGCACTGACTTCTCTCAAAGGTTACCAGACACCTTTGAGAAGTGTTAAGGAAGTAAGGAACATAAGTTGTTTATTAAAGGGAGATTCCACTTCTTTATTTTTTGCTTCAAGCAAACATCTGGAATAATTTTCATATTCCAGATACCTATTGGCACCCCCCCAATTAACATGAGGCTGTATACTTTCTTGGTGTCTTCCTAGTTAGATGGATTTTATTGGCTCATGGGCTGTCATAGCTAGTTATATTTTTAAGGATAAAGCCCATCTTAACATTGCTTTTTAGTGCATCCTAGAACACCTAAAGCTTCCTTTTTAATAAACTAAAACATACATCTTCATGAAGGAGATTCTGGAACGCCATTTGTTCTTGCACAGTTTTCAAATTATTTTCTACATCCACCCTCCTCAGCATTTCACTATGGAGATGCTTTTTAGTATCTTCCAGTGACATATTCATCTAGAAAAGACAGATAACAAACAGGGTTATCAATCAAGAGGTAGTTTTTTAATTAAGTTACAGGTCATTCAACTTCATCCCCACAACATCCACAACATTGCTTGAGTGATGTTGGTTACTCTTGAGTTTTAAGTTCTTATTCTTCTTTGAGTTCTTACTCTTCTTGAAGTTCTTATTTGAGCAGGATCTAGCATATTAGCAACAGATAGAATCCATTTCCCACAAGATAATACAGAGCAACCTTTAATCCCACCAGCTAAGTTTGTCCCCTCAAAGTGGACTTCTGATGAATCAGTTGTACCATCCCACATACATTCCTCCCCTTTACAACAGTAAATATTCCAAACTTCCTAGCTTCCAGTATAATTTGACACTTAAGACCCTCCAAATATAGTCTATGTTGACAAACTATTATACACTTCCAGTGTTGAAGTATGCTGCTTTAAGGATACAAGTTTGGGTTTTTCTCAAATTTTCATCCCAAAGATTTCAAATAAGCTTATTCAGTGATCACATTAAAGCATGAAGGTATAAAAGCTATGCTCTTAGAAATGCATTGATAGAGGAGCAACTCGAGCAGTGTTCATTTCAGTAGCACAAAAACCTACAAAAAATGTAGTCAGAACTTACTTATTCCACCTAGATTTATGCATAGGGAAGTGGGGTCCATTGAATGCTCCCTGCCCTGACATGTTAGACAGTGCTACACATTTCAGCTTGCTTTGACCTTAGAACAGGAAAAATTACATACTATGGTGATAGAATTAAAGGTGCCTACAACAGCTGCAAGTTTTAAGGACCCAACCCTCAGTAGCATTTGCTTCTAGCACAACTGTGAAAATCTTTTCGTCCGCCTCTTACTGCCACAGTTAATGGGCTTTCCCTGCTTTTAAACCTCAGTAACTAATCGGGGAAAACTAAGCAAAAGCTGCAGGAACAAAAGCAGAGTTTAAATTCCAAGAGCAAGTCTTACAGTGACGACTTGCTCCTTTAATTCACGGAGCTGGTTGACCAGGGCTCGGTTCTCATTCAGGGCTGTTGCCAGGTCAGCTTCCTTCGCCACCAGCTGCGCGTTCAGGTCCTTCAGGCTGCTCTGGGCTAGGCTGAAATCAGCTTCTGTTTTTGAGTTCCTGCAAGTGAAAGTTGGACACTTGTAAACTGCAGATTGTGTGTGAGGGGATTGTTTTCAATGTGTTTCAGTGCGTTTGCCCTCAGAGAGATCTGCGGGGAAACAGGAGGGGTTAGGAGCGAGTGCAGCGGGCTGAGCTGTGGAACAAACCGCACGGGCCCCTCGGACAGCCCCCAGCTGCTGACCCAGAAACATTGCTGACCCATTTCCCTGCGCGTTCGGCGCGAATCCTGTGTGGGAGACGGCTGTTCTCCACGGCATGGCCGGGGCGGGACGGTCCCTCAGCCTCTCCCGCTCGCGCCGGGCAGATCTGCGGCGGTGCCTCTGCTCCCTCAGCTCGGCTGTGTCCCCCGAGGTCACCGCGCTGGGTCTGTCCCGCTGCGGCCCCAGAGCCAGCGCTGCCAGGCACTCCCCTCCCTCCCTCCCTCGGCAGAGTCACAGGGCTGTGCCCTCAGAGCCCTCACACACACTCAGGATCTGCCTCAGGGACACCTGGACGGTTCCATCGCTCTTTGTACTTGGCGCCGCAGTGAAGTGCTGAGCCCACAGCAAAACACACAAACTCCTCAGGCTGCTCCGACTTTTAAAATCCTTCCAGTTGCCTTCCCACTATTCAGAGCCTGAGCTCCTGCTCAAAACTCAGATTTGAGATTGCAAAGTGAACTCCTCCACTTATCGTGGCAAAATCTGTTCTGCCAAGTGGCAAAGTTGCCTTAATTCATACAATGAGTTTTCCAGTGGATAACCAAGGAGACCAGTTGGAGAGAGTCCCAATTAATTCCGCAGGATTGATCAGCTCTAGAAAGCCTGGACTGTGAGGAAATATTGGAAAAAATTAAGGGTTGTTTAGTCTAGAGAAAAGTGACAGGAGACAGAACAGTCTTTACATACATCAAGGACTGCTGCACAGAGGAAGGGAATCTGTTTTCCATGTCTGTTGTGGCAAAGACAGGAAGCTGCAGGCTTAAATTGCAGGGAGGAATATTTGGGTTAGATATTAGGGAGAGGAAACGCACAGTAGTTCAACACTGAAGCACACAGCCTGGGGGGAGACATGCTGGAATCTTCATCTGGAGTTTAAAATAAGAGTTACAGACAATCTGCTGGAATGGATGCAGGTATGGCTGGTGCCACACAGGCCTGGGGCATGTGGCTACCTCAGGTTCTTGCTCAAGGCCTTCTGTAGCCCTGACACTTGTTGATTGCATCCTCATAGTTCATGACCATAACACAAAAGCAAGTGTTTTGCTAGCAGAGGTTATTTACTATTTACTCAGACCCTAGGAAAGAAGTAGCTCTACTGGGGTAACAATGAAAAACAAGATAATGTGCTGTAGTATTAGTATTTACAGATGTGTTTCTTTTCTAAGTATTAACTATTCACCTTCCTTTTGGGGTCTCTGCTACCACTATTGCTTATTGTAATAGTCATGATATTAAGTACATCAGTAGCACTACTTAATTATATTATTGTAGGATCAGTCACTATTATTCAACTTCATTCTGCAATCAAAGCATGTGCAAAACTGAAAATCCATTAGTATCTGTTTTAACAGTGCACTTTCCCACTGTAAGCCTCTGGCAGCCAGACTCAGGTTTCTCAGATTCTTTCCTGACATATTATTTTCAGAGAATCTTGGAGAGAGTCACTTCCTCTTTAAGAACAACAATTTTACAGGTCTAACTTTGACAAGAATATTTACTACCCTTTTAAACCATGTTTGGGGTTGAGAACACTAGTTTACACCATTGGGCAGCAGGTAGTGATAGTTACAGTACTCTGCAACATTCCATATAACAACCATTCCAGAACTAAGCATAGCTTACTGGCTATCAATTACAAGCAAGAACTTGGATGCACTGCCAATCACATTCCTTGTAAATCAGGACATCACATGTGCTTGACCTGGAGAATTTAAGTAATTTTTCCAAAGTGTTCAAGTATGTTTTAAACAGACTCCAGTTTGTCAAGACCAGAGGCTGTCAACAGCCCATACAGAATTCATTCTTACAGCCTCAGCTGCTACACCACATGTCACATTTAGCAGCAAAATGCACATCCATACTCACTGGTGCAGAAAGGAACTGGTCTTGTCGTTCTCTGCTATGTTACTGCAGTTGCTTTGACCTTCTTCCGGCTCTGAATTCAGCCAACTGATATGCTTATCTCCTCCTTCCTAAACATCTTTGACCTATTTCCAGTTATCATTGTTGAAGTAGCAAGGCAAAAACTGAAATTCACTCACAGATTATAGTTCTCAAAAAATGTTGAGTCTCTTATCCAGTGGTTAATAAGTGCCAATAGTTAATGCTGGGAAATTATCTGGTGACATTCCATCCTATAAGAGTTTAATAGCCACCAGGTTATTTAAAGGGTGTATATATAAGGGCACGACACCCTCAAAGCCTGTCCAAGTCATCTGAGACACCAGCAGTTAGGCAGCCCAGATAAAACACACTAAATACTAGGACTTCAGTCTAGTCCCTTCAGAAACTACTATGTACTGTGTATCACTTCCCACAGCCTGTAAATGTAACCATTTCTAAGACCTGTTACTGTAAAGAAAGAGAATTGGTAATCAGTGTAGAGGACTGCATGCCTGCCAAGCCTAAAGCTTTGTAAACAAAACCAGAGTCTACAAACACAGAACATCAGAAAAGTTTTTAAACAGGCATTACCCCTCTCCTCACTGTCCACTCACGTGGTTGGTTAGATTCATGAAACAGATCTGTAAGCCAAAACCCAGCAGGACTCAGGCAAGCCCAACAACTTCTATGCAGCTGAAAACAAGCCTGAAGTAAAAACATGTTTTCTTCCCAAGTAGAACAGCTACTTGAGTCCTACTGAGCCTTTGAGGGGGTAGTACTTTTCTATACAGGCATTAAAAGAAAAAGCTGGTGCCTAAACTTGCTATGATACAAGTTTATAACAAGCATAGGGAGCCTGCAGACACCCAAATTATCCCAAGTTTGTAACTGATTTAGTGGTACAATGGGGCATCACAGTAACTAGCAGTGCTGACACACTGTGTATATCTGTAAAGGAAGCTTGTTGGGATTGAACACTTGTTCCCTCCCCTGCACTACAAACGTCTTAGCCCTTCAAGAGGATGTGATTACACTTACACTGGGCCACCCCTTAGTTCCAGGCTTGGTGAGACCAGATAATTCCAGGCTCAGGATACACAGCTTACAAGAAAGTCAAGTTAAACAGCAGGCAGCTCATCCCAGTTGCATGTAAATCCAGACCTAAAAGCCACTAGGAAAACTTCTGTGCAGTACCAGCCTGGACCAGGTAAGCCACACTGCTTCCAGGACTGCCTTCTCTGTGCATTCCCCCCTAGGCAACGTCTGAGCTAAACAGCCCACAAAAGATGTGCACCAACTCCATACAAACACTCCTTCCCTTGCCTCCATGACTTTCTAGATGCTTTCCAGCATCTTGAGCATTTGCAAGCACAGGTGTGGGGCCAAACCCATGCAGTTATGGACATGTATGCAGAAGGGTGCTCAGCACACCAAATTCTGTGGGAGCCCTCTGCCCATCCCAGGTAGGTACTGAAGTGACCACTGCAGAAGGCACTCCCAGTACTGTCCCAGCAGCACACCTCCGGGACAGGCATACAGATGCTTCCCAACCCAAGACACTCCAGCCCCAGAGGGCCACACCTTTGGGTGTCACCACTGCCCGACCCAGACACTCCACATCACTACGCACTCCCCCAACGCACAGCTCGCCAGCAGCATCCCCATGCCCTCCCCCCGCCGGAGCCGCAAACACTCAGCTGCCCGCGGTGTCTCGGGGCAGGGAGGCCTGCTCGGAGCCCCGCAGGTGCGGCAGGGACCGGGGCACAGACC
>NW_008685121.1:32536-46645 GCF_000695815.1 Acanthisitta chloris | reverse complement strand
CCACTGCTCCCCCAGCCTGGAGCTGAAGCTCACCCCTGTGGGCCAGCAGCCCCTGATGTTTTCCTGCTGGATTTACACCTTTGCCTAGCTGCTCAGTGCTAATTTTATGTTCCTTGGGTGTCAGCATTACATAATTTCAATATCAGCTCCATAAAGTCTAACCTTGTCATTTATCCAGCTCTGTGGTGTTCAACAGATCCAAGCCTGGATGAGAACAGTGTGACTAAAAGACTAGATGAAAACCAGAAGGGGCCTGTTATGAAGTCTGTCACAGTAATTAGATTGCAGCGGTTGAAGTCAATTTATTTTTTTCAAATTGATAATTACGAATTGCAGGTTAAGTAACAAGGAGGATATTTAGAAGCTACATCATTATTCTTGTCACACTGCTCAGTGCTCCTGTGATCAGTCACAGATCTGTGTGCTGCAGCATCTCCCTGTGCTTTTGGTTCAGATGTGTCTAACGCTTCTGGGACTACAATGAAAATGATAATCAATGCATTTTTCTTGACCTCTACTGCATTTTTACATCAAGTGATGGGAAATCTAACATACCATTTACTTAGTGTAACAGAAACCAACTGTGCCAGAGAGAACATGTGTGTGAATGCTGATGGAAAGGTGTATTTGAAGAACCACTGAGAAATTCAAGAGTTTAATTTTAGTATATTGTTAGTGAATAATCATTTCATCATAGAGACTTTGCTGTGTCTGTTTTCAAGGGCTCCTAGTTTTAAAAAAGTTAATATGTCTACAGAAAAAGATAAACTTATTAATCAAAAGTGTCTTGATTTAAAGCAAGTTTTCACATTACAAAATGCACAGAAAATATCTGTATGCACAATAGGTACTTTCAAATAAAGCAGCTTACATTTTCAGTTGTTCCTGTGATCACATGTAGTCCATCATATGTTGATTTGATATACATTCCCTGAAAAAAAAAAAGAGCAAAACGGATAATTAGTATTTGTAGGCAATTCATATTTGCAGGAAACAAATCCATGATGTTTGCATGATAGTGACAATGGTTTGTTTGCTCCAGTTTAAGGATCATAATGTTTGAACACACTGGAAGGAACTGTGGTTAATTAAGACTTGCAAATCTAAGTTTAACAAATACATATCAAGACCATTATAAACAGCATTTTTCCTCATTTAATACAAGATTTTGTGGCCAGATTTCAACAGTGAGCATCAGCATAAAAGCTTGTGCCTATTCAGTATTAGAATGATTATATATGATATAATAATTACATATATAAAAAGCCCATTAATAATCATAGAATCCTTATATAATATTTTCCATGACCTCTTTCTATTCCCAGTGACAGAAACAAAGTATTGAAACTGAAAGCATCAACAGGAAGAGGTTGCAACCTGAAATGCCTCATCTTCAGAGTTACTGATTCAATGAAAACAAAGCCATAGCCTAACTCAGAGAAGACATGAGCCAGTGCTCATATTGCCAATTGATGGAGAAAAATGAGCTTAGTGAACTAACAGGAGCTTTGTAATTAGTCCAACAAGAATTCTGCTTCAAGGAGGCGACTGACAAGATAGAGAGAGACAACCTAAGTAGGTATCTATCGAGCTGTACACACACACAGAGCCTGAAATGTCAGTGAGGCTCAATTGCTTGTGTGCTTTGCCTCTCAGGAGTAAGGTCAGAGCTTCACATCTCTCCACACTGCATGGCTATCCATCACACTTTGAAATCTAATTAATCTAATTGGTGCATTGTACTGCTGATTTATTATTCCCTCAATAATTCTGCATCACCTTGCGCTGTCGAAATGAAAGTTTGGAGCCCCCAGCAGTAAGGAAGAACATTGTGTTCAGAGAAATCAATTTCAGGACTCCTGGGCACTAATGAAGATCTTCAGGCAAGGTGTTCACACAAACGATGCCACTCACTCCCCAAAATAAACTCCAAAAGTTAAAAGTACTGCAAAGTCAGGATAATATTGCTCTTTGTATCCGCCTAAACTGGAAGGGTGTAGAGAAGTGGGAGGATCACAAGCAAGAGACACAAGATGGAACTCAATTAAAGGGCTTTTATTTTCCAGTTTTGCCATGAGGATGGTAAAACACTGGAACAGGCTGGCAAGGCTGGGGAATCTCTGACTTGGAGTTGATCAGATCTTGACTGGACAAGGCCCTGAGTAACCTCCTTCAGCTGGATCTGCTGGATTTTTCATCATCAGAAAATGGGACTTCTACCTTACTGTAAACTAATTCCATTCCAGCAAGTTTTAACTTAAATCTTAAAGACTGGCTAAAACTTCTTAACTCTGTTGAAAACTTCTTAACTCTGTTGAAAACTTCCTTTTAGATTTATTTGGCCAGATGTTCTTTTAAATGAGACACTTTGATAAGCTGTTTAATTTGTAAAACCCAAAGATGTCCAAATTAAACCCTCAAAGTCTTGAAATCACTTTCATAAAATGTGAATAAGTGGAAGAAAGGAGTTTGTGGTGAATCTTCCAGGATGTTCTTCTATGGAGCTGGTTTAATTTTATCAGTGTTTGCCATTTTGTTACCTTCAGCAGCTACTGACAAACATCTGGTTCTCTCTGCCAAGTGAAAGACATGAACGAGAGCACTAGACCATGAAAAACTGAAGGTTCTCATGGAGCATGAGATGTTGAGTCTCCCTTAAAAATCCTGACTATGTTTAACCCATCTAGTACGAGCTACACTGGATTTCCACAGTGAACTTTTAGCTGGAGTGTTACACAAGATTGCTGCACACATCACGTGTTCTTTTAGCACATTTAACATCTTTCCAGCCACACTTTGATATCACAGTTCTAATATCCTACTTGCTTTGATGAGATCCATTCCCCACTGAAACCAACAGACTAAGATTTCTGAGGCCAAAAGAGGACACAGTGCTGAACTTTTCACTAAATTTCACCACTTATTTCTTCAGGAAGTTCTTAGCCTCGTGTTAATCTCTGTGTATTTTGGCAAAATTCAAATGACTATTTTATCTCTTAACAGATGCATCAGAGAGCCATAAAACCTGACTAATCACTATGAATTACCCTACATTTTGCTATCTGCTCTTTCATCTTAGCTATTAAAATTTAAGGATATATAAAAAAATAAACAATTCCAGTGAATGACTCAGAGCCTTCAAATTATCCTAGATGGAGCTTTCATCCTTGTTTTCCCAAAAGGAATATAATGAGCGTGTTCTAGTTGACCATTACAGTAGCAAAGAACCCCCTTGGCAGATCTGTTACCTGAAAACCTGGAAAGATTATTTTACATAAATATAAAGGTTGTTGTATTCATTTTTTATGTAGTTCAGAATTCAAGGGATGCTATATAATATATATGTTACACATATATTACATTTCAAAAGTTTAGTTTGCTCATATAGAGAGAGACAAAGTAGTTTATTATTATAAACCAAAGGCTTTAAGGAGATAATTTTCATCAAACTTCCAGTGAAAAATGAAAATTATCTATTCTGGTTTATAAGAAATAGCCAAAACTGCAAAACTTAAGTCATTTAAAGAGCTGTTAACTCTGTGACCCCTGAAAAATCCCACAAGTATTTGCTGTCTAAATTAGGCAAAAAAGTTGGACTTTTCTTGCAGTTTAATGAGCTGTTGTCTGTCTTTATGTTCATCATTGGTTTGTTCTGTTTCCACTCATATAAGCATCTTTTATGGTTAATAAGCCTAAAAAAATGGAAATACATTTGGAAAACTTTTGTCAGATAATGTAAGTTCCAGGCAAATACTGATTTAATGCTGCAGCTGAAGAATTGAACCATAACTCTCTTTCTTCCAGGCCCAGATCCTGTTGTGAGAACTCCTAACACTGCTGGAACTGTTAGGAATGTTTATCTTGCTTACAATTATTTCCTGTTTACCTGTGGCTTAAAGCAGTAACATTGATTCAGTGTATTCACGAGAGTCATAGTCTTCTCTAATATTCTTCTGCATTTTTACATTAGCACAATCTTTAATTAAGTTGTAAAGCAATTTATTAAGAGCATCCACATATCTGCTATTTTGATCCTATTAATTTCTGTTATAAAGTTTGATGGAAATGGAGATATTCTCTTGTAAGCTAATTATTCTCATACAACTCTTCACACAAGCTGCCTGCAAACCATTCCAGAGATTTTGGCTGTAAAGCAGGAAAAACACCAGGACAAGACTAAATAAGTAGAATGTTTTGTCAGTGGTTTTCACAGCCAAAAAGCACAAGAATGAGGGAACTTCTAGATCCTGGAATCCATTAGGCTCTGGATGGGAGATGTTTAGCACGAAGTGGCTCCTTTCCCTGTTATCTCCCACCTCTCTCCACCTCCTGGTCCTTGGAATCATCAAATCACCCAGGTTGGAGGAGACCTCAAAGGTCATCGAGTCCAACCATTCACTGGAACCCCTAAACCAAATCCTTCAGTGCCAGATCCAGACACCTCTTAAACCCCTCCGGGGATGGTGACTCCACCCTTCTTTCTGTCCTTTTACTGGTCTATTTTCTGCCCTTAGAAGCAGAATTTCACTAGAGTCCTTTTTCGAAATGATTTCTCTCCTTGTTTCAAGAATGTTTTTTTATTCTCTCTAGTTTCTTGTTGATTCTTCCCAATGATCTCAGCACAGAATGACAAGCTCTACTCCTTATCTCTGGCCAAGGGTGGAGAACTCTGACTCTGTGAAAGTGACTCAGACCAGTCAGCCATCCGTGGCTTAGAAATAAGTAGTTGCTCCTTAATAACTGTGATATGTCAGACATGAAATTCTGAAGAATTGTCCTGACCTGTGAGCAGTGTTACAGAACAAGGAAGAGTTTCACAGGCATTATATCAAGAACCTGACTGTTCCCAAGGAGCTCTGTCACTGTCCCCTAATGACAAAGTGAATTAAAGGTTTTTAATTAAAATCTGACCTTTGCAAACATATGGGGAGGCATCAGCCATTTAAAATCCCATTTTCAAGAGGCTATTCTCCAGAAAACAGCATGTCCAATTGTCAGGGGAATTTCCTTGAAAAATTTCTTGCAGAGTCATCTGCTTAATAAACCAGGATATGGTGACAGCAGTGCATTTTTAAGTGTCAACAAATATTCCCAGGTTAATCTGTGGCTATTTCAGACAATATTTGCAGAGTTCTGAATTTTGCAAGGAGACTAAATTCTCTTAGCATTTCTGGCTCATTCTTCCAACACTTCCAACTGTTGGCCATTATTCCTCTTTGGGTAACAATGACCTATTATCAGATGATTCATGTTTTCAGACCAGTTCTTTGCTGGAATATGACAAAATACTGCACTAAAAATTCAGGTATCAGAAACCACAATGATGTCACCTGTGTGTCTCAGCAGCACTTCTACAGGGAGAAGAGTGAAGGTTCCACTTCTCCAACAGTTCCACCATTTACAGCAAAAATGAAGGTTTGTGATGCTACAAACCACCAGGGACCTGTTACACCCCTGATATTTCACCCCAAACATTAAAATGGTTCTTTAACCTGGTTTCAACTATCAAATTTAGTCAGAGGCATTTAAACAGTTGTCAAGATTGTGCATTAAGAAAGTAGTAGAAAGAATTTTTTGTTTCAGTTTCATGACATTAAAAAGTCCTTCCCCAAAATGCTTTGGTTTGCCTTTTATGTTGCAGTCCTTTGCCCAAATTTATACTGAACTGCTTTCCTTCCTGCAGGACAACTTCCATTTCCCACAACACTTATGTCTGGGATCTTCTATTTTATCTTCTGTATAAGCAGAGTTTGTTTTGGTTTGGCTTTTAGGCTCTGAGAACCTTTACATATCAAGCATGATGGAAGTTTGCCAAGTTTCTATAAGCCCTTAAAAATCATGTTAAAGAATTAGATGAACACCCTGACACTTCTAGGCCAGGCATGTGTGTTCCCCCCAGAGAGTTGCCTTCATATTGTTCTTTTCCTTCTTGCCTCCTCTTGCAATTCTTTGTAAAAATGGAAGAGTTTGGCTTCCATCCCCTTCAATAACAAAAGCCACAGAACAAGCAGCACTGTTTGCAAGGCAGCTGTGCATTAGGTAGAGGAATGAAGGGTCTGTGCATCTGTCAGCTTGGCTGTTTGTTGGGTGTTTTTTCTCCAATGACACACAGCTGGTTTGATAAACATGTTTGTTCCCACTATCCCTGCTTCCCTTAAAGGCTTATCTGAAACAGGAAAAGTTCCCTCTGCAGAAAAACGTGGATATTAGCAGTGTTCATCTTGATTAAAGTGTGTCACATTACACTGTTTCCATGAGCAGTAAGAAGCTCAGCCACAAGAACTAAGAAAGCAAAAGGAAGAGGACTGAAAGTGCCTTTGCATTCCAGAAGCAAAACATTCCCCAGCCATTAGAAGATCCAAACCCAAACAATAACCCCCCAGCTCTCCCTGTTCAGAATCTCCTGCTTAAGAGGACTCATTAATCGCATCAAAGCAGATTAGAGCAGCATGTTGCACAGAAGTATCTTTAAATATACGGACTGCACAGCAAGTTCAGAAGATTAAAACAAAAAGTTTAGTCTGAAATAATACTGGCTGTAATACAAACAAAATAATCCTCTGCTATGGACAATGCCTGATAGCCAAGAGCAGGAGGGGGAAAAAATGCACTAAACTCAAAAGCCTATTCTATGATCCATCCTACAGATGTTCTCTCTATCCACCATCTCCAATAAAGCACTGCCTGTTTATCTGACAGCAAAACTGCCCCAAAGCTGCCTCTGGACTTGGTCTGAGGGAGTTCATAGTAAGGTTCCCACAGCCTTTCACCTGCTCTCACCCTCAAGGATTTACAGCAAGTGCAGGAGCTGCAGCTCTGCCCCTGCCAACAATGACCCAAACTCCTGCCTCAATGGCTTATTGCTTATTGTGGATCCACCAAGCCAAGAAATTTAAAGTGGGAAGGGAATTTCCCTGTCATGAAGTGATTTTATTCATACAAACCCATGTGTGCATGTTCTGTCAGAGCTAATGGTGGTTCTCACGATCTCATTCTGTTTTACTACAGGAGTTTATTTGAGGTTTGTCAAATTGACAGTTTGAACCAAAGTTGTGCCTTCCAGACATCTTATTCAGGCTGCTCGTGCAGTACAATTCAGATAAAACTGGTATAATCACAGTCAGTACTACAATTCAGGAGAAAAACCAGTGGTTTACAACCTTTTGGGTTACTTTGAAATGAAACAGAAAATATATGGAGGGTGGGTTAGTATTTCCACTGAAAGTTCAGTGGCTAAACAGGGAAAAGCAGGAACCAATTTGGCTGGTACAGTTTGGGGAGGAATGGAAAGAGAGAGGAAAAAGCCCAATGTGGTTTTGGAGGCCAAAAATTGCCTGCAGGGATCAGGATGCACACACAGCCATGAGGGCTTGGAACGGAACCTAAAGCTTTGTGCTTCCTAATGCTAATTCCTCTGTCCAGCAAACTGCCACAAAACTGCCAGCAGAGAGTGTGTCCTGGGCAAGGCATCAGCTGAGGCTATTTTTTAGCAAAGCAAACTGGAAAAGAAGGTACTTTAGAGAGGAAAATAAAAGAAATAATGCCTATTAAGCTCATAAAAGTATGAACAGAACGTTAGAAGTTGCTGGGACTGAAGATACACATAGAGAAACTTAGAGTTCCTTTGTGAAAATGCTTTATGATCCAGAATTTATTTACACAATTAAGCACACAGACACTGCCCTGCAGGAGTTCTGACTCCATGCAGTAACTGTGTGCACTTGGACCTGGAATTAATTCAGTTTCTCTGTGAGCTTATGCAATGTGGAAAGGATTCCTGGCTCGTTTGCTGAAGAAATTAGAAGTAATGTAATAAGTCTTGCAAATGGAGTTTTGCAAATAAAGACTCATAATTAAGTCTGGGATATCATTCCAGATAACTAAATTCTTACGTAAATCTGAGTAATTTACAGCACATTTTTCACCAATGGCAAAGAATTGTGTTCATTTTCTAGTTCCAAGCCCATGTCAAGCTGAGACTAGAGTTCTCAGTAGCTCTGAAGGCCTTAGCTACACTCAAACTTGAGAGAGACTGTGCTTTAAATTTATGCCATAAAGGTAACAAATGGCCTGAAAAACTGTACACTAAGCTGCTCTTGAAAAACGGATTTTCGGTGCTTTTGACACAAATTGCTGTGTGTTAGATTCTGAAACTCAAATGACAATATCCTTTTCACGAGCATGTTGTGAGGATGAATTAATTCGTGTCTGTGAGGCACTCAGGAAGGCCACATAAAAAATAAATAAAACAACTCACGATGAAATTAGTAACTCGAGGGAATGCAGAGCTTAGCTGAAGTGTGGCAAATCAGGCCTCAACCCCTACCCTGAATGATAAGGATAAAAATGGAACTCTGAATACTTTCCATTCAGTGAATAGTGCTCATTTTTCTCTTGAATGGAGCAGAGATCCTGTGGAAAAAATCTGCTATACAATCATGAGAAAGCCATTTGTAATTCATTACTCTGTTCTATATTTGATTCTGATGAATGTTTTCTTTTCCTTTTCACATGATTTTTCTTTTATTCCCATTTATAGTCCTTTTTCATATTTTCTTCTAAACAGAACACAGCATCAGCAGAATTGATTACAAGGAACTTTCTAACCTAACACGTTAAAGTGCCTTCACAATTAGGCACAGAAAACTCATTCACTGTGATTTCACTTCATTTAAGGGGGGGAAAAAAGGGAAAATTGTGAGGCTGTTTTGATTGCAGTGTTTGTCTCATGTCCTCAGTCAGCAGTGCCCACTCACTGCCCTTTTGTTGGCTCTCAACTTGTTGGCACACTGTGGATGGAGAACTACTGTGTTGTTCTTCCACCCAGAGAGAGAGTCCATGCAGCCTACAGGTCCTGTCTTCCTGGTGTTCTGCTTGGGAAAAGGGCACTGCAGTGGAAAGTGTGAACCACACAACAGCCAACAACTCCCACCTTGGTCACTCATGCCTTAAAGGTTTAAATCATACTCCAACACCTGATCATCAGTTGCTTACAAAGTAAACCTTTGATACCCAAGAACTCCTGGCAGACACCTGCACACCATTACATTTGCAGCTCCCCATAGGACATGCTATTTTTTGGAGCAGGTTCCACTCCTCCTGTCCTCCAGCAGTCTACACTCCTGTCCTAGATCCAGAGCCACCACTGAATGGGAAGCACCAGCACTGCCAAGCCCTGCTGATTATGCTCCATCATCTCAGAGGAAAATACATCCTCTCCTCAGTCATGTTCTCCTCAGCACTGGTAGTGAACTCTCCTCTAATTAGAGCAGCAAAAACACATCACATTTTTGCACAGAAAGGAAAGCCACAGCAGATCCAGAGTGCTGCATGCAGTGTGGAGTAGTCTTAATGCAAGTTGAGAGCACTGAGAGATTTACAGCACATATACTACAGGAGCTGCAAATATCCTGACCTGGATTTCCTGATACCCCTGCACTAACCCAGAAACCAGAGCAAGAGGGGAAACTGGGCCATAAAGGGAACACATTTGGCCATTAGGATGCAGCAGCACAGCAAGCAAATTGTATTTGTGTTCAGGATTACATACTGGGCTGAGCATCTGCGATGCCATGGAATTAAAATTGAATGTGCTTTATGCTGTGGTAAATGTTCTTTGGTGACTAAATCAGGCTAAGAATAAAGTAAACTTCTGTAGTCACACAAACCCCCTCATGTTATTCAAATACATCCTTCCCAAATTAACATGCACACCTCAGAATAATTATGTCCTTGTAACTCTGACAGGATTTGAATATGGTGTTTGTTGCTATTCAGAGTCAGAACAAAGAGGAAGATGTTGAAATAATGCAAAACAACTCGACTGGCAGAGATTTAAGATAAATCTGTAAATCACACTGAATTACAAACAGGAAACATACCACAAGGTGTGCAGTGACACTCAGATGCAGTTTAGCTTGTCACTTATGGAATTTTCTGCAGACGAACCTCATGGCTACCAATTACTCTACCCACTTCCCCCTTTTTTCCTCCTCCAACCCAGGAACAACATTCCTGGATGTGTCCTCTTGTAGGGAAGAATTAAAAGCCATAAAACTCCTGAGAGGGCAGCTGAAAACAGCATGAGGCTGTTCTGGGAAGAGCAACCTGTCTCTTGAGCATGCAAGAACATCCCAGTGCCTGCAGTGCTACCTGACATTCCAGGTCTTATTAGGATCTTAGGTTCCCAAGCACAATCCTCATCCTCTTACAGCTCACTAGTATCAGCATGGCTGTAAAGTAAGGGACTACAAAGGGCAGACAGAAATCTTTACACACTGGCCACTAAAACTCCACAAAAACTTATAAAAAGATGTACCTGTACATTGATATTTACAAGTGAGAGCCAAATAATCCTGAAGAAGATTTTCCTGGTGTGACCATTACTGACACAGAGCAGCTGGGAAGGTCAGAGACACCTGACTGCTCAGTGAGCAACCATTTACAAGTGTAAGGGATTTATTTTGTTCCTGGGATGTTTGTTTGAACTGATCATTAGGGAAGCATATAAATATTTTATTGCAAGTCCAAGACACAAACCTTCCACTGATCACTTTCAAAGCACATTAATAATATTTAGCCAATTTTATTCCTATGTGAATGTATTTGGGGATTACTTCAATATATTCCAAAAGTGCAATGTGGCTATCAAAGGAACATAACTTTTCTTTAGCTGCTCATATAGTCACCAGTTGCATATGAAGCCTTGGGTTAAACAGGTTTTAACTCTTCAAAAAGATTACAATCCCTTTATTCAGGTACATGTCACTTAAATCACCTTCAGAAATCTGATTCAGTTTACCAAAAAAAGAAGGACACTGCATGAAAATACATGTTGATTTCTAGAGAAATTCGACCCCCAAATCTCCCTACAGGACTGAGCATTGTGTTCTGTATTCTAAGAGTTAAACTTTAAACTGCTTTGCTACTTACCAACCCCTCACTGGGCATAATGCTGGTGAGATGAACTACCTCAAGATGTGCTGACTGTGACACCAGAGAATCAGATGAGAGCGAAATGATGTGGTCACAAATCCCAGACAAGGTTTTACACTACAAAGAAAAACAAGTCAGTGTAATTCCTCAATGTAACATCAAACTGAAACTACTAGTTAAGAAGTTCTTATTCAAAGAATCAACCAAGAATAAAGAGATCATTTGAATTCTCAGCCCTGTAAAAACTATATGGGTATAAAAGTCAAGAACAAGAGGATAAGGGAACAGAAAATAGCCATAAATGATGACAAAATGTACATGCATGTAGAGTTCTGCGGCTCAAAAGGTTTTGCTGTGCATCGAGAACATCTCTATCTCTAAATGATAATCTCTACTCCAACTGTGTGTGCTTCAAAAATAAAACAAAACCAAAGAACTTCATCTTATCTGTTGCTGTAATTTATGATTACAATGGAAATTGAGTGAAAGATGTAAAAATAAATGTCTGATATACCAACTGCATAACCTATTTCGGCTACCAAATGATGAGCTCATCCCTACCAACTGTGACAATTAGGTGAATTCTGCGATACAACTTGGAAAATGTTTCCTTTGTTAAAAATGACCCTGGCAGACAAGTGCCTTAATGATTCCATTTCCCGAAGGAAAATTCTTATGCATCTTTGCACACATCCTTTAACTGATATTCTAAATCACTACAACTGTGCAATAATTTCTTGTTATCCTGCCTTCCAGCTAAGCATCTCAAAATCTTCATGCCAATCCACACAAACACCTCCAGAGCAGGAGCTCCATTGCATAGACACCAACAGTGGATCTGACAGATTAGACACATCCATCAATGGCAAAGTGTGTGGATCAGGAAGGAGCTGAGCTGTTCTCTCAGAGAACATTTGTGTGTAAAGATTTCTTCCCAAATTTCCATGTGTTGCTCACAGAATTCCTCCAAAAGGACTATGCCTCAAAAAGCATTCACTTAGCTGAATTTCCAAATGGGTTCCTGGTGCTGTCTGCATCTATTTTCCTTTGGGGACCATACTCTCATTTTTCCTAATTAAAGCAAATTCTAGTGAAATCCCTTAAGGGAAGTTTTATTTCAGGCATTTGCAAAAAGCACGAGGCTTTCTAATGTCTCATTTGACACTATACATATAAGTTAAACATATAAAGTTGTCACAGTGAATAAGTTAACTGCCTGAATGTATAGGCTGTGTTTCCATTCACTGTACAGTTACTCATCTGGAAAGCCAAGGACAGCTCTGGAGCACTGGATGTGGCATCTGTATTTTGCATCAGCTGCAAGATGCAAAGCATCCCATTCAGGTATGCATGGCCGCAGCTAGAGGCTACCACTGACACAGATATTTATAGTAGTTTCAGCTTTGGGCCAGAAGCCCTAAACAAAATTTTGGCTCCTGTCTTCTCCCCCCAGAGCTAAACTGCTTTGCTCAATAAATGTACAGCTCTGCTCTCCTACAGAGGAACCAGTGGCTCTCCCTGTCTGTGAGCCCTTGTTTTCATCCAGCTGTTGAGTTACTGGAGTATCAAAATATTACCATAATTTCTAGCTCAAAACCTCTCATGCCTTAAAATTCAAGAGCATATGTACAGATTAGATGCAGACTAAATCCTAGAGAGAAAACTTTCTTCTTTCTAATGTAATGTTTTAACTTCAGCATTGTCTCTTGCAAATACTTTATTAGTACATAAACAACAAATACATTTTCAATCAAATCAGCCTGGGCTAGTGGAAGGTGCCCATGGTAGGAGTTGGAAGGAGATGGATGTTAAGGTCCTGTCCAACTCAAGCCATTGTCATGCTGTTAAATTTACTCTTATGAGTCTATAAGATCTCCTAATGATTCCAAAAATCAGCTAAATTCTATGTAAGATTTTAGCAGAGGAAAATATTCAAGGAAATTATTTTAGACTAATTGAAAGTCAGTTAGGTGTGAAAGTATTTCAATAGTTAGAGGCCTGGCACCAGCTGGAAGTGATGCAAAGGCTGAGATTGTATAAGTGGGAGCAGCAGAGAAGCATTTATGAATAACCCACAGGGTCAGGAAGCAATGTTTGGTGTGGCCCTGGCAACATGAGAGGACACATTAACATATGCTGAAGTATTTTGGGCATAACAAGACCAGAAAGGACCAAAGTTTTGTGTACCAGTTCTGAACCCAGGGAGGAGCAAAGTGCCCACTCTCCAAATGGTGCAATGTTACCACACACAGCATCTCAAACAAAAATGGGATCTTCAAGGACTTCAGTACCTGCTGCAGAGGAACTCTACATTGATTTTTTTATTTATTTACCTTTATTGCATTTCTCTGAATGGGCAGAACAGAATCTCTAGGAAACCACTAAGCCTTGAATGAACCATACAAACTCATAATTCAAGCCCAATGTTTTGAGCCCAGCAACCACCACTGGGGTGGTACAGAGGATTTAGTTAATAATCTGTATTTATTGCTGAGAGGAAGAACAGCTATCAGGTTGTGCTTTTAATTATCACAGGTATATTATACTAGCCTAAAGAAGTGAGACTGTTCTGCAAATCACATTTTGCTGCAATCACATCTCCTGAGCTAAGGCTCTTCCAGACAACTCTACACCTCCATGTAACCAACGAACAAAGCCAATCATGGATCATCCTGTTTTGAGCTCTAATTCTCTTTCTTCATATCTTTCAGAAATAAAACAAAATGTCATATGGTGTTTAAGAGTCAGAGGTTTTATCTCTTACAGATGTGAGAAATAAATGTTATAAAATATAAGAAATAAAAATGTTTTCCCTCAGTATTTTCTTTCATCTTATATTTGATTTTTAGACATAAAGTGATCATAAAAGAAATGAACAATTCACAAATCTTACTCTTGAATTCAGTATCTTTAAAGTAGTGCTTGGTTTTAAGATGCAAAATGGTGATTCTTCTCACTTCACCCAGAGCCACAACAATTAATGGGCTGATTCTCAGAGCCTGGATGCTCTGAGATGCTCTGAGATGCTCAGGTTGTTTCAGGTGATTTTGCTCAGGTTAAAAGGAGTTCTCCTGCCTTGGGATCCAGGCTCCCTAAGGTTCATCACACTTTTACTGCTGAAGTATGGAATACTTAAAAATGGAAACTTTTCTCTTTTCTATCTTTTTAGGCTTC